>NC_056726.1:413818982-413836482 GCF_019279795.1 Protopterus annectens | reverse complement strand
CATGAGGGATGCTTCAAGTGTTTGGATATATCTCTCCTGCTCCATCACTACTATCCCGGATCCCTTGTCAGCCTTCATGATCCGTAGGGATTTGTCCTGACTCAGTTCCTTCCAAGCCTGTCTTTATTCCCTGTTCAGGTTGTGTCACTTTGCCAAGGGCTTATCAGAAAGGAGTTTTCTGATATCCCTTTTGCAGGTACTCGCAAAGAGGCTCAGTGTGTTGGAGAGTGCAGGAGTGTACAGGCTCTTCATGGTAAGGGGTCTGTTGTTATCTTCCGAGCTTTCCTCATCTTCTTCCTCTTCATATTGTTGTATATCTAATTTTTGTTGTAACTTTCTCAGGTAGCACTTGAGGTCCAGGATAACATCCGCCATGTTGGCTCTCTGCACCGGGATGAAAGAAAAGCCTTTCTTCAGTACCTTATGATGGCTTTCCGAAAAAAACTCGTGTGGTGAGGTTAAAGATGTCACCTACCCCTGCTGGAGACCTGAAGTCAGTGCTATCAGGTGCTGGTATCAGTGAATGGGGAGGGTGATCAGGGTGGTCCATCCCAGTAATACTAGTACTGTATCCCGTTCCCGCTCCTTCTTCCCCTGCGATTGTTGTTCCCCCTCCTTCCCTCAATATTGTTGGTGTTGTGGTTCCAGTTTCGTTCATTACCCCCAGGTCTGAACCTGGTATAAGTCCTGGTTCTGGTTGTGAGTCCTGCTGAAGATAAAAAAACATTGTTGTTGCCACTTGTGTTGTTGTTGGAAGACTGGTCGTTCGTTGGTGGGGTCTGATAAACCCTTCCTTGATTGACTGCACTGTCCGGTGTCCTGCAGTTTGTATTGTTGTCCTCCTCATTGCTGTCGTAGTGGTCACGTTCACTGGTGTCTGGATCTCTCTCTGTTGGCTTTTTCTGGAGAGGCATTTCTGGTCTTGGCTGTCCCCTAGGAGGAGTATGTACCATCATCTCGGAACTACTCTCTGCTAGTGGGCTGGATGTGATGAGGAGTCTATCCACCTCTGGTGTGTTGGTGTGTTGGGTCCATTTGTGGGTTCTTGTAATTCTGTCGTAGGCCTTAGTTCGATTGTGGACAACGGATTGGTTTTGTGTGTATATATATATATATATATATATATATATATATATATATATATATATATATATAGATATATATATAAACTATTAAACAGATTTTTCATAATTACATTTTAACATATGCAATATATATATATATATATATATATATATATATATATATATATATATATTTATATATATATATATATATATATATATATATATATATATATATATATATATATATATATATATATATATATGGGTCACCTTCAGATGCCCGACAACGCATTTTGCCGACACGGAATCCGACGGGACGAAAACACCGACAACGCAGATGACCGACAAGGTGAGAACCCAACGGACTCCGTAAGTGTGCGATAGAGTGAGGGATTTAGTGTTAGGGAGCGGACAGGTAAGTGTGCGATAGTGAGGGACTGTGGGTTTAGGGGTGGGTTAAGTGAGCTAGGGTTAGGGTGCAGGTAGGGTGTGTGTGCGATAGTGAGGGACTGTGGGTTTAGGGGTGGGTTAAGTGAGTTAGGGTTAGGGTGCAGGTAGGGTGAGTGTGCGGTAGTGTCGGACCTTGGGGTTAGGGGTGGGTAAGTGAGTTAGGGTTAGGGTGCAGGTAGGGTGAGTGTGCGGTAGTGTCGGACCTTGGGGTTAGGGGTGGGTAAGTGAGTTAGGGTTAGGGTGCAGGTAGGGAAAGTGTGCGGTAGTGTCGGACCTTAGGGTTAGGGTTTGGGTTAGGGATAGTGGATATGCTATGTAGTGTACTGTGTTGTTTACGTGTAGTGTGTTGGTGTAATGGTTTTCGGTGTTTTGCGTTGTCGGTATTTTTTGTTGTCGGTCTTTTGGTGTCGGTGATTTGTATGTCGTGAACGCGATTTCGGGCATCTGAAGGTGATCCATATATATATATATATATATATATATATATATATATATATATATATATATATATATATATATCTATAGAAGACAAAATGCAAGCATACCTTCTCAAGTTCAGTAATCTTCTATGCAGATATATCCCAAAGTAATATCCTCTTTTCTGTGTTTTCCACAAAAACAAGTCTCCCCACCTTCAAGTTTTCCTACCTACATGGTTGCCTTTTTTATGGTGTAGATTCAGAGCTGTCAACACAGCGAAGATGCAAATGAAGTGTGAACTCATTAGAATTGCTGAATCCCAAATACATGGCTTCATGCATCTTATGTAAACATAGTGCAAGCCCTCCCTCAGTGCTGTTTTTAGTGGATTGCAACTTTGAATGATTACTGGTAGGGAGAAGGAAAACACAACAGCAATGTAGACTGCTCTATATCCAGTGGATGTGTCAGGTTAGACTTACAAAGTATTAGATGTAATTTTGTCAAGATTGGACATGTGAGCAAGCAGTACAGAATTCACAGTTTCTGTTCATTAACATTCAACCTCCCCTTCATTTTTCGGGAAAATTATTGCCATTTAATATTCTTATACAATTTAAAGACAGTTGTATAGAATGGTTTACAGGCTGCATGTCTCAGATTATTGGTCAGATAAGAGAAGAATGAGCAACAAACACAGAGCTGTAAGACAGAGCTGCATATTTGCAGGCAATATTCATAACTGGTTGTTTGATCAGTGCACTACATCCAAAATTAATAAATGTACAAATAACTGTTATATTACTGTAGATGATATTGCAGTTGGTTTATGCAGAATGATTTCAGTTCCGTGCTGCAAAGGTGCTTTTTGCAAAGGTGCTTGTGTGGCAAAGAGGGATAGGGCACCCTTACTGTGTTCTGAAGGTTCATTGGAGAGAGAGTGTGTTCAAATCCAGAGCTATGTAGAAATATTTTGTTTGTACTAGGCATTCAGGCATTCTCTAAAGTATTCAATTGTATTTATTACTGCTTGGTTGTAACTTGATTAAAGTGTAGCTATCATTCTAAGTCTTTTGGATTAAGCACTTGGGCTTCAGACCAGTTGTTTTACATTAGGAAGGTTTGTGGCATGCACTGTGGTGGCAGGACAGGTAGCTTTCATCCTTCTAAGTTGGGAACTGCTGATTGAGAGCCCAGTGTCTGTTATTCTTAAAGTGTATTAGTTCTGGTTTAAGAACTTGGGCTTCAGGCCAGTTATTTTACATTAAGAAGGTTCATGGTCTGCACTCTTGTGGGAGAAGAGGCTGGACTCTGCCCTTCTGAGCTGGGAATTTCTGGTTAAAGGTTTATAGTGCCTAAATATTTGAACTATATCTTACTGAAATTGGTACACCTTGATTGCTGTAGCATAGACTAGATCCAGGCCTGCTGAATCTAGCTTTGTTTATATGCTTGTTGTTTGTTTGCTTGTTATTTCCCTGGAACGCTAATTCCACCTAATACGCAACTTTTCAGCGCTTCTGTGGATCACTAGCGATAACTGCATTGCTTACTGTACTTATTTCCTTGTTTCACTTGAAAGAAAGTTACTGTTTGTCGTTTTTGCATTTAAGTTAACTGTAACACATTGCACTTAAGTTACCTGACACTTGCTCACTAAAGCAATTATAGAAGTCAGCACTAAAAATTAAAAGCACTATACCCTCACTCCCCACTGGCCCTTGTTTTCAATTATAAAGGAATTCCCAATATTATTCTAGGATGTCCAAAGGTCAGTTGTCAATCTCCTCTCCGGTCCAGCTGGTGAATCTGGGAATCTTGAGGCAATGTTACAACTGCCTCATGTACACAGACAACCCTCTCCTCCTCCCAACAAATTCCAACACATGTGAGAGATGCAGCCATATAGCCAAACTGGAGGCCAAGCTCTCTCAACCCAGTACTGGCATAACCAGTCAGGAGGAGAAGGAAACCACACTCACTACAATTCCAGTCTCACATAGACCTACCACGACAGCAAAACAAACACATAATCACACAAAAACATACTCGGAAGCTCTAAATAAAGATCTGCCTAAGCAGCAGAGACCTCCAAAGTAGACACCCAAGCAACCGCTACCCCAAAACAAAACACGTGCAACACATATCTCACAAAGCCAGTGTGCCAAACAGTCACAGCCCTTAAGACTAAACAACACACCTGATACACTTGTAATAAGTGACTCTATCATCAGGCACACTGACGTCCTGCTCACCAGACTGAACAAGGAGAGGGTCACGGTGAGCAGCCTGTCGGGCACTAGGATCCGCCACATAACACAAGCACTCAGGTCACTCCAAGGCAAGTACAAATATGACTCAGTCATTGTCCATGCTGGTGTGAATGACCTGAGACGTACCTCCCTGGACTACATGAAAAGAGACATAGAGGAGCTCTCTGAGCATGTAGCCCAGGCCGGTATGACCCTGACCTTGAGTAGCATCTTACCCTCACCAAGAATGATGCCACAATATGAAGACAAGATGATCAATTTCAACAATTGGCTTAAGTATTGGTGTCATTCAAAGGGGATCCAATGCCTGTCAGCTTGGGATGATATGCTCGACAAGCCACGATGCTTCGCTAGGGATGGCTTGCACCTGTCACCCCTGGCTTTTGGATATTGGCAAAGGCTCTTGCTACCCCCATAGTGCCTTTTTTAGGCAAGGCTCAAAAAACAAACCCACCTCCATAGGTATCACAAGGGATAAGAAACTAAGAGTAATGCTACTCAATGCCAGAAGTCTAAACCTCAAGATGCATGCACTCGAAACTCTCGTTAGCATGGAGAACATCGATATCTGTGCAGTAACAAAAACCTGGTTCAGGGCTCCCGTGAGCACCCCAGCACTACCAGGTTATACCTCATACCATGCTTTTCGGCCCCAAAACTTGGACCGAACCACAAAAGGAGGGGGAGTATCGATATTCATCAAAGATACTCACACCTTCAGGTTGGTGGCAAAGCACGAAGCATCAGAGACTATCCATGTGCAACTAACAGTGGGTAAATCTGCCTTCCAGTTTATAGCCTGCTACAGACCACCCTCCCAAACCCAGAAACCCCACTCGGCCTTCCTGAGAACACTGGAAAATATGAAGGTCTCTCCAAACACCATTATATTGGGCGACTTCAACTACCCAAACATAGACTGGGAGCATTACTCTAGCTCCAACACCATAGCCCAAAGGTTCCTAGAATTTATAAGCTCAAATGCTATGGAACAACTTGTTACCACTCCCACAAGAGGGGAAAACATACTGGACCTGATCATCACCAACATGGGGACTCTATGCTCCAGCCCAGAAGTGTATCCCTCACTGGTAAGGTCCGACCATAAACTAATCTCACTGGATATTCACATCCCGACCCCACCCCCTGCCCAGAAAACCACAGTGAAAAACTTCTCTAAAGCAAATTTCACACTCCTCAAAACCGAGGTGGAATCCTTCAAAGCCCCCGGGCCTGTGGAAAATACGGCCCAGACCGCAGAATCCTTTATAAACGCATTCTATGAACACTTTCAGGAATGCATGGATCATGCGATCCCAAATAAAACCAAGACCCAATCCTCCAAAGGCAGATGTCCTGTCTGGTGGACCCCAGCCATAAACAAACTATACAATAGAAGGGGGAAGCTACTAAATGATAGAGCAAAATCCCAAAAAGGGAAGGCATCACTGATCAGTATTAGCCAAAAACTACGGGTACTCATAAAATTGTCTAAGGCCAGCTTCGAGATAAAAATTGCACAGGGCACTAAGGATAATCACAAGGCTTTCTTTAGTTATCTTAGGAACCTGGGTGGTAATTCCCAGATATGTTCAGAATTAGTCCAAAATGACAAAAAAATACACCGAACCCACAGACATTGCCAACATCCTAGCTGACAGGTTCAGCGCAAACTTCTCCCCCCCCCCCCACCAAAAGGGCAAATATCTATCCCAGCAGAGTGCTGCCCTCCTGACATCTCAGATGCTCAGGTAAGAGCCGCCCACTCCAAAGCAAAAAACACAGCATCAATGGGACCAGACAGTGTCCCAGGCTGCGTCCTACATGAACTCCAAGAAGAGCTAAACCCAAACATAAAACTACTGTTCAATCTCAGCCTTACCACAGGATATGTGCCCAACAGCATTGGCATAGAGCAACAGAGTGGCATACAGCAACAGTGGTCCCTCTCCATAAAGGTGGTGCCTCAATGGATCCTGGAAACTATCGCCCCATAAGCCTGACTAGCTTGGTCTGCAAAGCTATGGAAAGGATCATCATGGACCTCGTAAATAAAGATATTGGGGACCTACAGACACTGGATCCTACCCAGTTCGGCTTTGTTAAGGGCAGATCCTGCCTCTTAAACCTGGTTGATTTCTTTGAAACAGTCACCAAGGCCATTGACGAGGGGATGGTGGTCCACACAGCCTACCTGGACCTCACAAAAGCCTTCGATACAATACTCCACTCGGGCATTATAGATAAGCTCACCAGCTTAAATATAAACCCCTATGTCACTAGATGGATTGCAAACTGGCTCAAGGACAGAACCCACATGGTTAGAATTGCTGGAGCCATGTCAGACTCCAAACCAGTTACAAATGGTGTCCCACAAGGCTCAGTCCTGGAACCTCTCTTGTTCGGTATATATTTCTCGGAGGTACAGGCCAACATGGAAGGACTGTGGCTGACCAAGTTCGCAGATGACTGCAAACTGGACACCATAATCGACTCTCCAGCCGACACAAGCATCCTCCAAAAGGGCCTCATAGAAACAGATAACTGGTGCCAGAGCCATGGCCTCAAGCTAAATGCCAAAAAGTGTATAGTCATCCCCTTTGGCAAAAACAAAGTGCCCACAAATTACCACATAGGTGGTAATCCATTAAGTACAGAAGAAGTAATTAGGGACCTGGGGACCCAAGTTGATAGCAATCTCTCATTTGACAACCACTTGGCCAAAGTGGTTAGAAAAACATTTCATATAGCCCACCTAATCATGAAGGGATTCACATCTAGATCAGGGGAGGTCATCGTGCCTCTTTACTCATCCCTTATCAGGCCCATAATTGAGTACAATGCCCCTTTTGGGATGTACCTTACCAGACACCTGCAGCAACTGGAAAGACCCCAAAAGTACCTCACCAAGAGGATCAAAAGGCTCAAACAGATGTGATATGCTGCCCGGTTAAAGAAATTCCAGCTCTACTCAGTGGCATACCACCTGTTCAGAGGTGATCTGTGCCTGACATATAAAGCCATGTCCAACCCTTAATTAATGTTCATGCTGCACCTCAGAAAATCCAAATCCCATTGAGCTACGTGCTCGAGAGACTTGAACCTCAGCACTGAAATAAATAGGACATGCTGGAGGGACAGATTCATAACCCAGAGGCTCCCTTCACTCTGGAATAAAATCCCAGTCCAGGTTAAGCAGAGTCCCTCATTGACTCTCTTCAAGAGGAATCTTGATGAGTGGATGGGAGATCGTAGGTTTACCCCGGGTATCACTTCTGTGTCACTGTTAGATAGAGGAACAGTATACTAACCTCGAAAAAGGGCATAGCAAAATAAATTTAAAATGGGTGGCGAAAGCCAAACACATTCTGGCTAGGCTTATAAATGCCCTAGGGCAGATAGCCTTGTATGAACCTATGAACCTATGAACTAACATTTAGTAGTGCACATGTCATACATTGCTTTTCCTCATTTCAACTACTTTTCCATTTTTATCCTTTTTTTTCTTTTCCTTTTTTTTTTTGGGGAGGAGCCTGTGTTTGCATGATGTGTGGCTTAGTACAAGCACGGGAAAGGAGAAAAAATGAATGTCAGGTTTGGCTGTGCTTATGTTTATTTGTGTGAAGTGCATTGATTTGTAAACTGAACTACTGGCCCACCCAGGAAGCAGACAGAACACCTGGAAACAGGGCGCTTGTTCAAGGACAAAGGTCAAAAGCAATACATTGTTGCGATTTTGGTTTTCCATCACCCAACCTCTCTTAGTGGCTTTGTCATTAGTTGCATGGCAGCTAATAAGCTTCCCCAACACCTGCACACAGGACTCAGACAGCCAATAATTGAAAAAAAATTCATTCAATTAATTCGGCTGGGAACTGCACAAAAATGCTAAGCGGCATTGCATGACGTTAACACAGAGACCTTAAGAATGATTAGGAAATTAGGGAATGTCATGTAACTAGCCCTGTGAGAGCAGATGTAGGTGTAGGGCTGGAGTACAAATGATCTTGTGTTGCAGTACAGGGTGTGCAACCTATTTTTACTGTTGTGACAGTGCAGTTTATAGCAATGAACTGAAAAATAGACAAGTGCTATTTCAACATTCTTCTGGCAACAGGTGTAAGTGCAGGACTGCCATACGATGGTTCTAGGTTCTAATACTGGATATTCCATACACTTGTACTGCTGTTCCACTATTCATTATAATCCCTCTCACGCAGGGATTTTTTTGGGTTGGCCAGTACGCACCTGTACGGCATAGCGGCACCTCTGCTGTCTTGTTTCTTTAAAAAAAAATTATTTCTTAAAGGAGAAAAATGGGCTTCTGTTTCAAAATGCTCAACATTTCAGCCTGTCTTCTCCCTGTTTTCTGATCCCTTTATATAGAATGATCATTGAAGCATTTAAAAGCTATCACTCCACCTATTTTCCTCAGAAAGTACACAGCTTTACCATACTGAGGTAGTTTCACTTTTAAAAATCAATTCTCGCTTCACTGGAAAGCTTATTTCAGTCTCTGAAATGCTTACATCAGGAGTGCCCTGAAGTACCTGCAGTTTGCCAAATGTTCCCTCCCCCAAACTGAATCTACATAATGCATGCATACTACCGCCCATTCAGTGACATCACTGCACCTTAGCCCTGCCCATAAAGTGTTGTAAAGGATCTGTTTTAAGATGAGAGCTCTTTCGCTTTGCTGGTGTTGCCTGCAGAATGTGTTTTATCAGCGGTCTACAGTGCTGTGCTGCTAAAAGTTAAGCAATAGGAGCATTTTCTTATGCAGGGAACTGGTGCAATTGCTTCCAAATGTATTCCGTTATGTTCATGTTATATTTCTTATTGTCAGTGCTGCTACAAAGTCTGAATATATTTGCTTGCTTTGCATACTTAAAGGCATAACTGAATATTTGCAGAACTAAATTAATTCTCCATTCTCTTGAGGAAGTGTTGTTATAATGTGGTTGCATCAAATTTTTTTTTTTTTTGCTTTACGTGGCTTTTGTTATATTCCATTCAACTCTGCGGGCATTGTTTGGAGTACCAAACAAAGCAAGTGACATATTGGTCGCACCTACAATATGTGCTGTACTGTTACTTATCTATGCTAGCGCATTAAACCACTGGCATTTTCTTAGCAGCTATAATGAGTGTTGTTTGGTTACATTCTTTGCAAAACTAAAAAAAAAAACGTCCAGCCATTACTATTGTGTGTCTGGTTTTGTGATTTGTATGCTTTTTCGAATTCAGTGCATTGTTTGTTTGTTTGCTGGCATATTAAAACACTACTATATAAGTCTCTGCTGGAAAGATTACTGTCCAATTACACTAGAAACCACGTGCAGCTGTTACTATTGTGTGCCAGGTCATGTTCTCTGTACTTTTTTGGAAGTGATTGTACTGTTTGTTTGCTGGTGCATTGAAACCTGTCCTTAATTGTCGCTAATGCAGAGACTGCTGTTTGATTACATTCTGTACAAATTTATAAAAATACATGCAGCTATTACTAATGTGTACTCGTTAATTTTATCTTTAGGGTTTTAGAGGTGAGTGTATTACTTGTTTGCTGGTGCATTAAATTACTGGTTACTGGTCACAGCTGGAAAGAGTGATGTTGAGAGTATCAATGATCCCCTTGTCCAGAAATAATGTTTATATTAAGGTGATCCATAACTTCTGCTGCAAAAATATTACTTTACTTTACTTTCCTTGACACATTTTTTACTAATTTAAACTGTATTTTAATAATTCAGTATTGCAGGGTGTCTTGCTCTCACTTTGCTCAACATAGGGCCACATACCAAAGCTGATGTCACCTTGTTTTCACCATGCCACCATCTCGTTATTTTATTTATATAGCAGCCATTATTTCTAACATCAGGTGCATATAAATTTCAATTAAATTACACCTCTGTTTGCTGATCTGACAAAGCAATTATCAGCAATGTCAATTCTTTTTAAGCCCTGATAAATCTGCTTTGCAATCATTTTATTTTAACACCCGATATTAAGATACTACTAAAGGTAGCATTTCAGATAACCTTGGCATTCCTAGCATCGGGTGTTAATCTGCCCAGTCATTGATTTTTATTTATTTATTTGTAAAGCTCATTTGTATGGAGGAAAATACGATTCCTTTTGCTGTTCAGGCTACGTAATGAGGAAATGCAATTGCCGAACAGTACAATCGACGAACGGGAAACAGCATGTTGTTTTAATACGATTGGAAAAAGGGAACAGTATGTTTTATTTTGAGCCAAAGTAAACTAAAAAAAAAAAATAAAGTAAAAATTGTTTATTAACTTTGTGGAATCACTAGGGGGAAGAAACCTAAGAGTACTGTCTAACTAAGTGGTTTGATTAGAGTCAACTAGGGGCAAAGGAGACAATGGGAATCAAACACAGGACCTATGAACGATATAACAGATGAGCACAACCAGAGAATTTGGGAAACGGGAATGGCAAGGATCAGTTTCAGTATTTCCCATATATCAGTAATGAAACCTGAGTGTTTGGGGCAGAGGGTGACAAGTAACATATATTGTTTGCCTGTGATGCAGGACATTTATGTCATCTTAGATTAATACAAGTGGTATACTTTATAGCAATTAGGCTCATAGGTTCATAGGTTCATACTAGGCTATCTGCCCTAGGGCATTTATAAGCCTAGCCAGAGTGTGTTTGGCTTTCGCCACCCATTTTTAATTAATTTTGCTATGCCCTTTTTCGAGGTTAGTATACTGTGCCTCTGTCTAACAGTGACACAGAAGTGATACCCGGGGTAAACCTATGATCTCCCATCCACTCATCAAGATTCCTCTTGAAGAGAGTCAATGAGGGACTCTACCTAACCTGGACTGGGATTTTATTCCAGAGTGAAGGAAGCCTCTGGGTTATGAATCTGTCCCTCCAGCATGTCCTATTTATTTCAGTGCTGAGGTTCAAGTCTCTCTAGCGCGTAGCTCGATGGGATTTGGATTTTCTGAGGTGCAGCATGTCCATTAATTCTGGGTTGGACATGGCTTTATACGTCAGGCACAGATCGCCTCTGAACAGGCGGTATGCCATTGAGTGGAGCTGGAGTTTCTTTAACCGGGCAGCATATGGCATTTGTATGAGCCCTTTGATCCTCTTGGTGAGGTACTTTTGGGGTCTTTCCAGTTGCTGCAGGTGTCTGGTAAGGTACATCCCAAAAGGGGCATTGTACTCAATTATGGGCCTGATGAGGGATGAGTAAAGAGGCAAGATGACCTCCCCTGATCTAGATGTGAATCCCTTCATGATTAGGTGGGCTATATAAAATGTTTTTCTAACCACTTTGGCCACGTGGTTGTCAAATGAGAGATTGCTGTCAACTTGGGTCCCCAGGTCCCTAATTACTTCTTCTGTACTTAATGGATTACCACCTATGTGGTAATTTGTGGGCACTTTGTTTTTGCCAAAGAGGATGACTATACACTTTTTGGCATTTAGCTTGAGGCCATGGCTCTGGCACCAGTTGTCTGTTTCTATGAGGCCCTTTTGGAGGATGCTTGTGTCGGCTGGAGAGTCGATTCTGGTGTCCAGTTTTCAGTCATCTGCGAACTTGGTCAGCCACAGTCCTTCCATGTTGGCCTGTACCTCCGAGAAATATATACCAAACAAGAGAGGTCCCAGGACTGAGCCTTGTGGGACACCACTTGTAACTGGTTTGGAGTCTGACATGGCTCCGGCAATTCTAACCATGTGGGTTCTGTCCTTGAGCCAGTTTGCAATCCGTCTAGTGACATAGGGGTTTATATTTAAGCTGGTGAGCTTATCTATAATGCCCGAGTGGGGTATTGTATCGAAGGCTTTTGCGAGGTCCAGGTAGGCTGTGTGGACCACCATCCCCTCGTTAATGGCCTTGGTGACTGTTTCAAAGAAATCAACCAGGTTTAAGAGGCAGGATCTGCCCTTAACAAAGCCAAACTGGGTAGGATCCAGTGTCTGTAGGTCCCCAATATCTTTATTTATGAGGTCCATGATGATCCTTTCCATAGCTTTGCAGACCAAGCTAGTCAGGCTTATGGGGCGATAGTTTCCAGGATCCGTTGAGGCACCACCTTTATGGAGAGGGACCACTGTTGCTGTACACCACTCTTTGGGCACATATCCTGTAGTAAGGCTGAGATTGAACAGTAGTTTTATGTTTGGGTTTAGCTCTTCCTGGAGTTCATGTAGGCAGCCGGGACACCGTCTGGTCCCATTGATGCTGTGTTTTTTGCTTTGGAGAGGGCGGCTCTTACCTGAGCATCTGAGATGTCAGGGGGGCAGCACTCTGCTGGGATAGATATTTGCCCTTTTGGTGGGGAGGGGAAGGAGAAGTTTGCGCTGAACCTGTCAGCTAGGATGTTGGCAATGTCTGTGGGTTCGGTGTATTTTTTGTCATTTTGGACTAATTCTGAGCATATCTGGGAATTACCACCCAGGTTCCTAACATAACTAAAGAAAGCCTTGTGATTATCCTTAGAAATTACTGGTTTCCCATTCCCCTGTCTATTTAATTACAGCCTTTACATGGCTATATCTTTTCCCTGAAAGGCACTCTCTGACTCATTACTGCACCTTAAAATATGCATGCTGTAACTGCATGACATTTTTTTTTTATTACAGTTAAGCAAAACAGATTAAGCTGTTTGCTGTCAACTGAACATGAAACTATTAAAAAAATACACTTGTATAAAAGATAAAATAAATTAACTTTTGTGTCTTGGATGCAAGGTGCAGGTGGTGAATGGATAACAGCACATTGTCTTAATATGATAGGCAAATGGGAACATCATGTTTTAATTTGAACCACAGTAAACTAAATAAAGTAAGAAGGTGGCTGGTGGGTTTAACCTAGACAATTGTTGGGAGTGACAGCTTATTGATCCTACAGTATTGTTTGTCTGCCTATTCTAAGGAAAATCAAACTGGTATTGTTCAAATGCTTGTGTGACTTCAAACTCCCAAGTATTTGAGTTTGTGTGATAGCTCAGAAGTGCTCTGATTTTCCCAGAGTGTCTCTGATCTTGCCTTGCAGCTGTGTCATTTCTATCTTGTGCTGTTTTGGCAAATAGTTGAAGAATGCAGTGATTACATTTACTAAAGCTGTTATTACAACAACCTTTTTGTATACAAATTCTAAGGATTAAAGTTACTAACTAATGACATGCATTTGGGTTTAGTTTCAGACTTTATACCTTTTAGAAAATGCAATCTAACACAAATCCTGTTATTCTAGCAACTTTCTGAATTTATTTATAAGAGCAAGATTTAAAACGTGTCCCTAGCTTTGGGCCTTTGTCCCCCCCATTATGACAGGCTTTGCCCAGACTTCTTGTGCTAAGAAGTTGAGAGGTATGGTGTGTGTGTGTGTGTGTGTGTGTGTGTGTGTGTGTGTGTGTGTGTGTGTGTGTGTGTGTGTGTGTGTGTGTGTGAGTGTGTGTGTGTGTGTAAGAGCTAGGTAGCATACCCCCTCAACTGCACTGGTTTTTGCAGAATGTCCAGACTTTTACCCCATATTTTTGTTTTTTCCTCATAAAAAGATTGAAGTTGCTAAATAATGACAGATATTTGAGGTTTAGAATTCATATCCTTTAGAAAAATGCATAATAACACAAATCTTGTTATTCTATCAATTTTCTAAGTTCACGAGATAAATATTTATAATCTGTTCCTATTTATTTTAGACTTTGTCCAGATTTCTTGCATTAAAAGGTTGAGGTGTGTGTGTGAGACAGTGAAATGCCCTAGTTAGGGTTAGCAGGTGGTTAGTAATTTGCTTAGCCTCAAGCCCTGCACCTTAGCTACAGGAAACAAGAGCCTGAACCCTCCACCCAAAATATGCAGCTGTTTTGCTTAGCAAATGGTATCACTGTCATGTGTTTAGAGTTTTAAAGCAGTGTTAGTAGCACAGCAGGTAACATACTTTTGTTCTGATGCAGAATGCTGTGGTTTCTATTCCCACAGCATGTAGATGGATTGCTGATATTGTGCTTGATTTTAAGAGGGTGAGGTGCTGCAATCCTGAGTATATCCTCCTATGGAAAAGATGCCTAGTAACCATGAACCCGTTTTAGTTTGACATCCATTCCCTATTGCAATATTACCAGCTTATCATTTTTAATGTAACATAAGCGATTTAGTCTTCAAGGGCAGCAGGCAGTGAATTTGTAGATGAAATACTTACATATAAAGTTTTTTGGTAACAGCAACCTTTTCATTAGTTATAGTCAAATCTCTTTAACGTGGAATTATTCCGATGACTTTTACTTCTGCAGAGACTGTGCATATTGACTGATATTGGTGGGTTGTAATGACAAAAGTTTGAGTGGCCTTTTATGGTTGAAATATTCTGAATTGGGCAGTTTTGGCATTATTGGTTCATATGTTTTGTTTCTTTGCTTACTGACTATAAATTTAAAACACGCTGTAACAAGTAGTGTTGTATTATACAAGGGATATAATTTAATTATTATATATTATAATTTAATACAATCAGGAATGTGAATCAGAAATTCTGCATGGTCCTAAAAATGTGTGCAAGGGGTCTATGATTTGAAAACATCCAAAGGTAAACTTAATCTGTCACTGGCTGGATGCATTTTCTTTGAATGTGGGTTTCAGTGTTGTTTCAATGAATGTGAGTTCAAAGTCACAGAAGTTTTAATGCTAAGTCTGTTTTCAGTGCAAGACTGAATTGCTTTGATTAGCAAACATCTGTCAGTGTTTGTGCTGGAAATTTTGGAATAAAAGTTTTAAATTAAATCCAAATATCTGTAATCATTTTAGAAGTAAAGCAGAAAGCAGTAAGCACACTGAGAGTTTTGAACAGTGTTTATGGCAGCTGAGGAGAAATAGCCAAATAATGGGACACTGGAATGGCTGCGGGGGGGGGGTGGAGGTGGGGGGGGGGCTGGGGTTGACCCAAATGCAACATATGCGTACCACGACCTGTTTTTATAAAAAAAGCATTGCTCCCATGTATAGCACTTTAGATATTGGAGCTGATATAAATTATATGCATGAGGAAAGAAACACCATTATTGTGTTTTCGAATGTATGACTGAAGGTATACTGTCTATTATATTATTGTAAGTATAATTCTGCAATCTGGATTTGCATGGCCTTCACAATTACATAAGACACATATGCAACTGGATCTATATCCAATAGCCTTGTCAGGTCACACGCATACATGTGTAACATCTCAAACTGTCACCTGTATTTATGTATGATTCCTGACTATGTCCGAGCAGCACTTCTTCTGTGGTAAAGATGGAAAAGCAATGCTGTGGAGGAAAAGTTTTTGTCCCTTATGCCTAGGATTGAATCCCACAGTATAAAAATCAGTTTTCTCAGTGTATAAAGGCAAAAACAAATGTGTCAGGTCATTACATTTATGCCCCCAGTGATGTCAGCAAACTTACCTCACCTAACAGTTACCTTCCAATTCTCAATGTATATTTCAAGGTTACATCAGTAGACACCCCTCAAACTAAGGCCAATTGTCAGATTAACCTTCCAGTTTCAAAAATTGCTTTCCTCCCTGTGTGGCACTGTTGCTCTCCACTTAACATTGCATAAACACATTTGGCATCATTGCTTGGGTTTGTGCACTACCAGTAAACGCAATGACTGGAATTGGCAGAAAAATATCAGTTTCAATTGCTCTAGTTTGGCTGGTAGACATGGTTAGCACTAGAGAGGAAGGTGCCAAGTTTAGGGCACAGAGATGGTGTATTCAGGAGTCCATGATATTTATTTGATTCCTCTTAAAGCGCCACAGCTAAAGGCTTCTGCAGGGGGGGGACTATTCTGGCTCCAGTATATGTCTGAGGTGTAGAATAGTGTGACCCTGGCTGTACTGGCACCCCACACACTGGGCAGCAGTGTAGGCATCATTTTAATGACCTACACAAGCAAAGAAGGGATACCCTCAACCACTGGTTGAATGAGTTTGAGACTGCGGACATCCTACAGTTGTGTAAGTATGACAATAAGAGAGTACTTGTAAGACTTAGAAAGCTAAACATAGGCAAAACTGGTATGCATAATGCACTTCTGTTCATAGGTTCATAGGTAGGTACTAGGCTATCGGCCCTAGGGCCTATACAAGCCCAGCCAAAAAGGTACCCTGGCTTTTACCACCCAAGAAAATTATTTTCCTGTGCCACTGCCGAGCAGAGCCACAGAAGTAATCCCGGGGTGAATTTCCTATTTCCCATCCAATCATCAAGATTTTTCTTGAAGAGTGCTAATGAGCTTTGTTTGATACAGATAGGTAGTTCATTCCAGGGTATGGGAAGTCTCTAGGACAGGAATCTATCCGTCTGGCATGTTCTGTTTATTGTGGTGACAAGGTTTAGGTCACTAGAGCATGTAGCTTGGAGGGAGCGGGATTTCTTTAAGTGGAGCATGTGCAACAGCTCTGGGTTTGACATAGCTTTGCATGTTAGGCAGAGATCACCACTGAGTAGGCGATATGTGATGGAGTAAAGCTGGAGTTTTTTGAGACAGTCTGTGTAGGGCATCTGTTTGAGGCCGGTAATCCTCTTTGTGAGGTATTTCTGCAGCCTTTCCAGTTGTTGTAGATGTCTTGTGAGGTACATACCAAAAGGGGTGTTGTACTCTATAATGGGTCTAATGAGTGATGAGTAGAGGGGAACAATTACCTCTTTTTTTCTGGGTGAGAAACCTTTTGTGATGAGGTGTGCCATGTAGAAGGATTTCTTGACTACTGTGGTGATGTGATTATCAAAGGAGAGACTACTATCCACCTGTGTCCCAAGGTCTCTTATCACACTTTCAGTGTTAAGTATACTACCGCCTATGTTGTAGTTCATGGGTACAGAGTTTTTACCAAAGAGGATGACAATGCACTTTTTGGCACTGAGCTTAAGGCCATGGCTTTGACACCAGGCATCTGCCTCAGTGAGGCCCTTTTGTAGGATGTCCACATCGCTAGGAGTTTCGATCATGGCTCCTAGTTTGCAGTCATCTGCGAACTTCATTAGCCAAAGACCTTTTGTGTTAGCCTGCACTTATTTGGAGTCTGCTACTTTCACAGTGTGGGTTCTGTCAGTGAGCCAGTTGGCAACCCATCTTGTGACATAGGGATTTATACCTAGTTTAGTAAATTTATCTATAATTCCAGAGTGGGGGATGGTGTCGAAAGCCTTGGCAAGATCTAGATAGGCTGTGTGAACCACCTTACCCTCATCTATGGCTTTGGTGACTGCTTCAAAGAAGTCTATCAGGTTTAGGAGACATGATCTGCCTTTTACA
>NC_056726.1:413763982-413813982 GCF_019279795.1 Protopterus annectens | reverse complement strand
CGAAAATCAGCTGTTTGAAAAGTACCATCTTTTTAGTAAGAGGTCGCAGTACAGTGGGAATTTAGGAATACATACTTTCTCCACTGAGTGTGATTTTGAATTTGGTGTATATAATTAGCAGGGGGTGTGATGGTTGCATCCCCTATATGCCCCTCCTGCAAAAACAGCTGTTTTATATGTTTTTTATTCTTTTTTTGCCTTTTGTTTTTGGTATTCTTTTTATCCTTTATGAATCAATGTTTTTGTGTTTTGCTGAGCTGGTTTGATAAAGTCTGGATTGATGATTTGCTGTTTCCAGTAAAAGGTATGTTCTATATAGAGAATGTGTGAGAGGGGGAGAGAGAGAAAGAAATAGAGGGGTGGTGTACATCTGTACACATAATACTATATGTATGTAAGAAAGATGTTGGCAACACAGCTCTCTGTAAACATGCTTTAATATTCTTAGAATCATTTTTACATTTGGTGTATTCCTTCTGAGATCAGATTTTATTTTATGATACTGGGGGACTCCTAGTTTTGGGTTGTGCAGCTTTGTCTTCCAACTGTCACATTATTTTTTAACCTCTTCATATTTAATAGCATCACCTTGTCTCTTGGTTCAGATTAGCATCGCACATGATCCTGGATCTCTCATGTCTGTGGCAGAGCCTGGCCGGTACCACAACTACAAGACTTCATTTGTTGTTGAGGTAGAGCACTCCCTTAGGGTTTGATAGAAACCATACCTACTGAGGAAGGTCACAGTATTCCACATTTTCTATTCACAAATAATAGAATGATTTCCTGGATGTATGAATCATTATCTTATCCAACTAATTTGTATTTTATCAGGACTGGGCCAGTAGAGCAAGGATGTTTTAACTGATGACAAATAAGTCAATGTGATTTACAGGGAGTTTCGATCATTGATGTTTCCTTTGTCAAGCAAGTTAACTGACCAAATGCAGCTGTTGTTAGAATTGAATAAAAATATTAGTGATGCATTTTTATGAAGCAGAAGGTTTTTTTTTTTTTTTTTTTTTTTTTTTTTTGAGGGGTGCATACTCAGTTATGTTTAAAGTATACCAGGCTGACATTTTTTTTTACCACTGCACAGGAAGTTTGGAGAACAATTTTGTTTGGAATGCTGTACTTCTGTTAAGAAATACTCTTTTGTTGTTTTGTGAGACAAGCTTTTGACTAAGTGTTGTTTTAAAGAAATGAAGTTTGGTAACTGAATTTCTGGACTTGTGGATAATTCTGTTGCCTTTCAATGTAGAGGTTTTCAGTAAATTCACCTAGAGGTTTTCCTAATATGTAGGTACTATGAACTTTGAATGTTACTTTTTGCTACGGATGTATGCACATTGATTTTCACTGAATATTAATCAAAGCTAATATCTGTTGCTTTATTTCACATTTCATGTAAGAGTTTATATTCTTCAGTTCAACTTGAATAATGATGGCCTACTGCGTATCTATGTAGTCCAACAATATTTGATTCCTTTCCCTTTTAGCCCTTATTTTAGCCCTTGGCTGACGTTTCCTTAAGAATCTTTCTCAATCACTATGGAGTCAGCATTTGATGTTGACTGATGAGTGAACTGACTTTAGTACTTTAAGTTTCTGTTCCTTATGCTCAAGTGTTAGCATAATTGTTGCTATACAAAACTGAGAGGCTGTTGATGAACTACACTCATCTTCAATGCCCTCTTTTTGTTGCATTTATGTGTACAGTTGCCCGAGTCCATGTTAGTAAGTCTTAACCTTTTTATTTGTAGAGCCAGAAAAGGTGGGTTTCAAATGCAAATTAGTGTTTAAGGTTTCTTTAGCTAGTTCTGCAGCTGTTTCAGACCTGTTTAATGTGTACACTTACATCATAATTTTCCGTTCTTCGCTGCCAAAGAGACCTGCTCCTAACATTTTCTGCAGCTGGTGATATATTGCATCTATTACATATTAATGGACTCAGTGTGTATAACAGAAGATCACTAGTGTGCATCAGATAGGTCACACATATCACTCGTGTGCATCAGATAGGTGACACATATCACTAGGGTGCATCAGATAGTTGACACATATCACTAGTGTGCATTAGATAGGTGACACGTATGATGTAATCTCCCTTAACCTTCACCAAAAGATACCAACATAGCAGCTAAAATGCTCTAACTAATATGTTCCCATTTTAGTAAGGGAAGCTGGTTAAAGCGGTGTTTAGTAAGTGAAAAGCTTGAGTTAGATGGTTGTAGCTAGGGGATGAACACCTTACGTAATTAGTAGCATAATTATGGGGTGGGGAAAGAAATGAGGTGCTAGATTATATGTACTTATGTGGGTTGTTGGTGTGGCTGAGTGCTGCGATTGTAGAAGCTTCAGAATGTCAGTGGTGAAGGTAGTGAAGCTGTTTGGGTTTGCATTAGTAGCCTTAGGTTACCCTTTACTTGACACATTAATATAGGTACAGAAGCTTCTGCCACTTTATAAATGTTTCCAGGTTTGACTTAGTAACATCAGACTTCTCTTTGCCTATATGTCTGGTAATGATTGAAAAGCTCACTTGGTATCTCAAAAGTTGAGGAATGTCTACATTTCCTTTATCTGGAGGTACATATAAATGGATTATCCTCTGTCTGGCTGTTAATCACCACCCACAGAAAAGAAAAAGGGTGTCTGGTTCACTTTTGATTTGTTGTAACAGACCAACAGTTAAAGGTAAAATAATCTAAATATATGTGTGGTAATCATCAACACTAACTTAACTGCTGCTTTTATTCCAGTAAAGGATGGTTAAGATCTGTCTGCTCTTCATCACCCAATGACATCTTGTAGTTTATTGTAGTTTAGTTTATAAGTCTATAGAGATAAAAAGCAAGATAACAGCCTTGTTTTTTTTTAATTTGTTTGCCACTTTCTTTCATATTTTTCCATTCAATAGACAAATAGTTAAAACTGTATGCATTCTCAGCAATGTTTTGTGTCCTTCTCCTTGATCCTGACATCGTCCAGATTCCTTTAGCTTTTCGGTGATGTATAGAATGGATCAGATGGCACTGATGGGATGTGGGAGGAATGGGAGAAATATCAATGAACTCATTAAAATTGGCCCTGACATGATCAAAGGGGCTAGCAGTGGCTCCAATCTATGTCAGAGGTCATATTGTTGGCCTGAGTTTCAGATATCTGATTACAATGATTTTATTGCTCCTATTTCTAGTGTCAGCTCTCTCCCCTGCATTGGACATGATGGAATGTGAAATGTTGTTATATTGCTTCACACTTGCCTCTTATCTCACTGGATGTACTTAGCAAGTTGTGTCTGAAATTAATGCATCCTCCTCTCCCTTACCCCTAACTTGCAGGCTGGAGCAGAGATCCATCTTTGGTCTGTTATTGTTTACCATGACATGCTTCCACTGGGAATTTTTTTTTTTTAAGGGGAGGTCTCAAGTTTCACCCTCTTGCTGATGATACACCATTTTACTTATCCTTCCCTCAAGGGTCTATGGCAGCTCTTAATAAACTTGCTTTGAACATGGACTGCATCCACAGCTGGATGATTGTTAAGCATCTCACGCTTAATATCAGCAAAATGACGACTGCGCATAACTTGTCATCTCTGGTTTTAGCACCCCATATCATCTACGTTGGTGACAGGATGGAGATTGTGTTTAGTGTGCGTAATTTTGGTTTGATGATGGCTTACCTTTAATGACTAGGTTTCAGTGACTGTCAAATCCTCCTGTCATTACTGGAACATCCCTTTCATTAAGCATCTTATTCCACATGCTGATTTGCCCATGGTGGTTCATGCTTTGGTCTCAACATGCTTGGACTACTGCAGTGTCCTTTATTTAGGGCTACCAGAGGCTGAGTCTGATTGATTACACCCAGTGCTGAATTCTTCATTAACTGGGAGTGCTTAAACACCATCACATAATGCAAGTTATCCAGAAACTGTATTGGCTGTCATTTTGATGCTGCATTGCTTATAAAACCCTCATTTTGGCGTACTTAACCCTACCCAGTTTGGGTCCTCCTTATCTTAGGCAACTTCTCAGCTAGTACTGGCATGTGTGCTTTCATCATTCCTCTTCATATGGATTGTGCAATGTTTTCACAGTCCAACAACATACCTCAGAAACTTACTTCATTACATGCCAGGGGCCTTTTTGGAATCTCCTACATGAGTGAGTTTCAGCTATCTGAACACTGGGCAGTTTAAGTGCTTGCCAGAAAACCTTATTGTTTGCTGCTTGATTTAAATTTATTTTTGAGTCCTCCTTAACATCATTCTTACTAGCCCTGCTCCCCAGTGCCTGAGGTCCATGTTGGGTCTACAGCTAATTTCCTACCTCTGGACTTATTCTGGTATTGCTGGGCTGATTGTGGATCCTAAAGGCATCCTGGGGGTTTGGCCACCTTTTTATCTGGGAGGGGGATTCTTTGTATGCCGTACCTTCTCCCTTCCCAGATCCCCACAATCATTGACTACATCCGAAGGCAACTCTCCTGTATGGGCCATGCCTCCCCTTAGGTGATGTCATTGATAGATTCTCTCCTTCCCAGGGCAAGCACACCCATCCCTCCCTGCCAACCTGTCATTCACCCAAGCTGTTAATCAAACCTGTGTTATCTCGGCCATAGTGTGTTTTATCTCTCTACACCACTAGAACAGGCTGCTGGATCATTTCTTATGGATCTTATTATTTTGTACCAGTGCTTAGGTTTAAGCCCTTAAATAAACCTGAACTTGATCTCAAGCAAATAATTTCTGTGGGAGACCAGTATTCGCATACAAAGTCACAATAACAAATTCAGCAGTCAGTAACAATAATAAGAAGAAAATGTTTGCTGTCGAATGCCTCAGGTTATGGATGAATTGAAGAATAAACTCCAAAACACTCATTGCGGAGTGGAGCATAGTGAAGTTATTCTGATAATTAAATTGGGCCTCATCCCATAGCCAGGTAGCCCAGAATTTAAATAAGATCATCTCAATGTATCAAATGTGTTCTTGAAATCACTATACGGTGCCCCCTGGTGGATGAATTAAAGCTTTAGGTCTAACAGGTCCGGTCAAGTGCAGACATGGTCAGTAATATTTCCTTTCACAATTCTGATCTTACCATTATAAATGAGTTTATGAACTATTGGCTCAACTCATTTAGAAAATTGTCCATTTTTCATTACTTAAGGAGGTGTGCCTGTCATTATCTATTACTGAAGGTCTGTGCTGTTTTTTGGTAAAACATTTATTACCAGTAGCTAAGGCGTTTACCTTATGGACACAAGGTACAGGGTTTGATATTCACAGGAGGTAATTGGTTAGGCTTACAATGGCCCACAGGGGCAGTTAACCTAGTACTAATCTATAAACCTATTAATTATATCTCTTATGGTGGTTGTAAAATTATTACTAATATTAATATCATTAATTATATTCTTAGTTAAAATGTGGCAGAGTGCTTGCAGAGGACATCTGGTATTGGCTTCAGCTAATGAGAATGATCTCTTCTGGGTTTCATTAACATGGTTATTACAATATCAACATCACCAGAGATATTCTTTGCTAAAACATGACAAAGTAGTTCTTGACAATGCTCATCTTCAGCTTAATCTAATAAATACTACAGAACTAGTATGCATTTTCAAGTACAGAAAGACCGGCCCAGAAAAAAATGAGAGAATGTCTTATGCCAAAGTGTCACATATTCTCCACATATCAGATTATTTGAAGGTGCAATACTATGCATGTACAAAGTGTGCAAAATAATAGACAAGGAAGAGGAAGACCTACCCAAGTCAGTTCTGGACATTCAAAAAAGTGTAAAGAGATCATCTGGTATTTTTAGTTCCCTTAATACTGTACTGCTGTACATAATCTTGATGCAGTAAATATTTCAAATGATGATTTTAGTAACACTGAATGTAACATTAGAATCAGACTTGTTTATTGTTATACCAGAAAGTTACATTTGGCAGTTCATTTTTTTAGAATATAAGTCTCACACACATTGTATTGACTATGGAATCTTTGTAAGAAATATCAGCACTTTTGGAAATTTCTGCTTATTCACTTGTTTTTGATTTAGAATTAGAAAGCATAGATCAAATGCCATATGATTAATGCTAACCACCATGCAGATATTTCGGAACAAGAAAGGTACATTGTAATCTGCTTTCAGAATGAAACTGCAAATGATTTCTGTCAAGCAGCATTGAAGAAAATGTACCAGATGTTTTACGTAAGTATACACTGGTACAGAAATGTAAAAGAACTTGCAAATCTCTTGCAAATCTTGCAGAACTCTTATCTGATTTGTAAACCTGGCAACAAAGTAACACATATTGCTGTTATTTACTGCTACTAGAGCCTATAAGTTTCTAGAAAATGGCACCCCATAAGATAAAATGATATTCTGAAGAATAAGTTACTGAGGGATCACCATATCTATTACTAGTTAAGCTAAATACCTACATTCTATGACCTGACAAAAGTGCATATGATCTACAGATGCCCAGCAAAGAGATGAATGATTTTAAGCATTAGTAGTATTACTAAACAACAGAGTATGATGCTGAATAAATTATGTCCATATGTTCTCTTATATAAGACAGTTTTGATTTGCTGAGAAAGCTAAGTGCAGTAGTCTGAGAATTAAATGTTATTAGCTGAACACTGATAATATAGAAAATCTATATGGCAATACTGAAGAAAAAAACTAAGAGCTGACATATCAGACAATAACAGAAAACACAAAGACAGTTGAATACAGACATGAGTTAATACCTTCTGCTGGACTGACATTGGTTTTGCAATTACTCAAGCTTTCAACTGCAACGAGACCTTCATTAGGACTTATGCATGTAAAACTATTTATAGGTTACTGAAATTATGTATATGTATAAAATAGAAAGCTGTCCAATATATTCTAGATTTATAGATTACCTTATATTCAGTTGTTAGAGTTCACTGCACCACTACAAAATATTTTTAAGATATTTAAAACAAACACAAAGACACACAGACACACACACAGACAATCACGCACACGCACACACACACACACACACACATGCACACATACATGCACACACACACACACACACACACACACACACACACACACACACACACACACACGCACACTCACGCACTATATATATATATATATATATATATATATATATATATATATATATATATATATATATATATATATCTGACAGGGATGCTACTTAAGGATTTTAAGAATCATTAGAAGGTTGGGCAATCTGATATGCACTGTAATACTGAAAATTTAACAGCCTGCTTTGATTCATATGCACAGACGTATGTTAAACTGCAAGATTAGGAAGTATATTTTACAAGAAATAGAATATCTTATCAACAGATGACACTTTAGCAAAAACTTTTTTTTCTGTATACCACAGAGTAGCTCTTAGAAAATGAAGGAATGCTCAAGATTATTTATTTCAGTCACTATAACAAATCTTGACAAAAATGCATCTGGCTCTGTTGTTGATGTAAGCAGTCAGAATGATGGCCTTAATGCATGTAATTAAAAAGACCACTGTAGCACTAATGGAAAGAGTTTTACGTCAGTTCAGAGACTGATGTGTCATACTGCAGAAGCCGTCTATACATTGTTTTGCACGTCCAAGCATTTATTTAAGAAAAACTAGTACACCTTTGCACACACAACATATGACTGACATTCTAATAGCACAGTAGAAGACACTTTCTGCAACAGCAGCATAGATTCAATTATCTTAATTTATTTCAACAATAAACAGTTCCAGTAGCATTCTGCAAATAGCAAAACCCACGATTACTTCAAGAACAAAAAGAAGGTTCACTTTATTGAAAACGATAAAAAGGAGGTAAACGCTTTCACACACTGTGTTTCCTCAGGTATTTCTGACCTTTCTGAAAAAGTAACAAATGATTTCTGTTCTCTAAACTTTCTTAATACAGATCTTTACAAAAACTCTTTTGCTCTTATACTTGTAAGAAATAAAGAAAATAGTTAAGGTTAGCCATAGTCTTAAGGCTGGACCCAGAAGTTTGTGACTTCAGTATCTTTAATATCATTCATTAAACAGGTAAACAATGAAAAAACAAACACTGGTGATGTGCTGTTAGGTACTATAATGTAATGTCATGAACCTTACAAAATGGAAATTGTATGCTAGAACTGTGTCACATTGAAAACATAGGAAGTTTATTTATTATTGTATTTTTAACACTGGAAAATTAACGTGTAAAGGCAAATATTATTTATGTTGTGCCCTTTAAAGATGTATTCTTAACTGTGAAAAAATCTGAATAACTCAAAGATTATAGACATTTTATCAGAGAAAGAAATAAAGCCATAATTTTTATTCTTACGGAAGTCGCTCTTTTGAATGTATGAAGTAATATACCAACCTCTGGATAATATATTGGTATTTTGAATATTTTTTTTAATTATATTATATTTTCATGCTTTATCTTATTTTAGGTAAACAATGTGAAATATGTATATGATATGATCATGAATAATTTTCTGATGTGCCCAAGTTGAACAACCACACTGTTCATTTTAGCACCTTACTATATAACTAGCAAAACAATATTCTTAATGATGGTACTTGTTTATATACCATGCGTTTTTTAGTTCCTATGAAAACTGACCATCTCTCCTAAGGACCCTTCCTTGATCTCCAAATCCCATGGCCAGCTTACCTAAACCACCTAAATTTGGCTAGTGTCCCACTTTATTATGCTATCTTTACAGAAGTCAGAGCAGAGGTAGGTGTATAATATTATCTATATTGTACTCTGGCATTTTCTTTATGTAGGGAACACAAGCATTGTTGGGAGATGACCCATCCCTTACCAGAAGCAGGGGATTTGGGAGCAACTTATGTCTATCATTCCCATTCTTCCATGTATATGGTCAAAGGGCATTTGCTCTAGTCCCCTCCCCCCACTACTGAAATACACAACAAATGTGCAGCCAAGGCTTCCCCCTCCAGTCTCCACTAACGAGCGTTCAGCTGTATAGACCCCCTCCCCTCAAGGAAGAGGATTAGTATTGCTAGTATTGGCCACTTGATCCGCTTTGATATTTTTTTTTTTATCTTTTTTTTTACTATAACATGCATGCTTGCATGCAGCACTTGCATGGGCAGGCACACGTGCATACACACACACACACACACACACACACACACACACACACACACACACACACACACACACACACACACACACACACGTTTGTAGATGCACATAAAAATAGTAGTAGTAGCTGATTATCAAGTTATAACATTTATAAGCTGAATCCCATTAGCTGGCAGGAACAAACAATAAAGGAAAATCGAACTCCTAGGTATAGAAAACCAAAACAATTTTATTGCACACAAACACGTAAGCGCTTTCACGGCTGCAAAAGACCGCTTTATCAGACAATTTCAAATATCATAAAAACCTATTTAAAGTTTAAAAATACATCACATGACACTCACCAATTAATGTTTTAAAGCAACATGTACATTATAAAACAAACTCTCAAACATATGAAACAATATATTCAACAATATATAATATAAAATGAAATAAAAATATATATGGAAATATAAAATAAAAATCACTGGACAGTTAAAAAAACTAACTCTAAGATATTTATTATAGAAATAGGATAGCATCATAGAACCTCAAATAGCATCATAAAATATGACTGTCGTTAGACACATAAGCCCTCTGGCAAACGTAGTAGGCAATGTTGTTGTGTCTTTCGGCTTTTCCTGGTTAGGGGTCGCCACAGCGGAACTCCGGTCCGCTAATGATTGGCAGTAGATTTTTACATGCCGAGTTGCCAGCCCTGACACACAACCTTCAACGAAGGTACGCCCATTCACGCATGTCTCCACGCAGAAGACGCTCTAACTGAGAATCGAACCGGACAGCATCTTACTGTGAGGTGACAATGAACGTAGTAGGCAATATAATGCAAATAAAAACAATGGTGGGAAGCCTAGTGCTTCAGCCGTCTAGACCTCAGCACAGTTTTTTTATAAAATTTTATATATGTATGCTGACTTTAAGATTGTCATCCTTTATTATCCTTAATAATTTGCTATGAGTAATGACAGCAATGGTTGTAATATTAAGAGCGAGGATTTTAAAGTTTGCTTTTTTATCATGTGAGAGGGATTTGGGGAAAAACAAGTAGTTTGTTTTTCGGGTTGGACATGAGTTGTGAGATGCAAAGCCATGTCTCAGCAGCTTTTAAAGCTTCCTGAGCATTTTTTTGAGATGTGCCAGGTTGTCTGTTATGAATATGACAGTGGAGTTATCTGCATATTGTATTGGGGGGGGGGCTTGTTTTCTGGATGCCTGGGGAGTGCTGGTAAAATGTTAAAGAGGAGGGGGCAAAAGATAGAGCCATGTGGAACACTGATGGTGAGTGAGAGGTATGGACAGGAGGAAGAGTTCGATTTTGCATACTGATACCTATTGGACAAGTAGCTTTGGAACCATAGAAAGGTGGACTGAGACAGACCTAGTTAGGACATTTGGAGTAGAAGTTTGCTGTGACAAACTATATCAAAGGCTTTAGACAAGTCTAGAAATAAGGAGGAGACTGTGGCGACCCCTAACTGGGAAAAGCCGAAAGACACAAACAAACAAACTAGTTTGTCATTATGTCTGGCTTTATTGACAGTATCTACAAAAGTTAGAACTGCAGTTTTAGTAGTACAGGAGGGACAGAAGTCATGTTAAGTGGGGTTGAGGAGTTTTTCCAGCAGGAGAAAATTTAGCTATTGTTTTTGAATACATTTCTCAACTATTTTGGAAAGTGGGGATATGATTGCTACAGGTTTAAAGTTAGTGATGTTTGATGAATTTCCTCCTTTGTATAGAAAGATACTGTGTGATTTTTTTTTTCCAGACTGAGAGGGAATGTTTGATTCCTGGACTGACCTATTTGTAAGTATTGAGATATGATAGGCAATGCTTTTGGTTGCTCACTTTGAAGGTCATCAGCTGAAGTAGAACATGGTTTAAGTTTGTTTACGAGTAGTTTTATATAGGATGTGGGCACAGTTTTGAAGGTGAAAGTGGATGTGGAGACGTGGCTGCTGGTAGGGCTGGGATTAAATGTTGGGAATACTTGGTTAGTGTCTCTATACTATCTATGAAGTAAGAGTTGAATTCTATTGCAGTTTTGAGTGGTGAGTTATTGGGAGATGGGTTAGGCCTGAATTTTTGTCAGGGATGCAAGATTCATTTAATGGTTGACCATTTTGTAAGGTTGTGATTGCCATTGTTCTAAAAGTTGTTATAGTATAGTTTTTGTCTTAATTTATTTGCTTTTTTAATATGGTTGCAGATCATTCTGAGGCTTTTGAGATATTGTGGTGTTTTATATTTTTGCCATTCTTTCTATGCTTCTTCTCTATCGTGCTTTAGCATTCTATTCTTTTTGGATAGTGAAATTATATTATTTGTTTTAGTCACCACCTTTTGCAAGGCTACTTATGACATTTAGGACTGTTGTATGAATTAATTTGTAGCATCCTCTAAAGGGAGGATTTTTAGGATGTTCCAGTTATTAGATTGTCCCCATAACAGAAGGGCTATTGCTTTGGGGGAATATCACAGCCACTTTCCAGCACAGGGCAGGCACGTATTTGACTAGTCACAGATAATACACAGCAAGGCTCTTCATGTTAAACTTGCTTATATTGCATAATGAAAATATTCTCAGTAAAAATGTTTGACAGTTGGTCCTTGTGGAAGAGCTCCTGCAATATTGGAGTCAGGGGAGGATGAACTGATCACAAGCTATTACACGATGGCAACATTCTCAGTGAATATTTTAGACTGTTGGGCCTTGAGGCAGCACTCCTGTAATACTGAAGTAGATGAAGTGACCACAGGCTCTGTGCTGTGAAGGATGATGATCACTGAGTGGAACTGGACAGCAAAGCCTATTTCCACATATGGGGGGCATATATGGAGGCAATGATGACTATACTTGCTGGTACAGAGTCATTTGAATAGTACCAGCTTTGTGATGTTAGAAGAACATTTAAGCAGTTTTTCACCTGTAGGAGTTGTCCACCTGTGAAATTCATAGTTTTTGTGTCTGACTCTGCATTGATTAATACACTGTGCATTTGCTGCAAAGACTATGTACTCATTTTGTGGCTTTTAGTGTTGTTCTAAATTACAAGCTGTGATGTGCTTATTTGCATCTGTTTTATGTATTTACCATATAAATATATATATATATATATATATATATATATATATATATATATATATACACACTCTAACATAAAAGGCACAGTAGCCATACAGGCAGTAAACACAGCACTAACCAAGATGCAGGAAACAAAGCTGAAAAAACTGCTGCTTCATGAACTTTAAAATTTGGATTTATTGTGATACAAACAGGAGACGTGGTAAGTGCTTTAACCTGGTCTGAAGAAGCCTATCCTATCCAATTACTGTGGCATAACTAGTCTGAACAATTGGACATTCTCTTGGTTATTATACAAAGTAAGATATGGTCATGGCTTTCATCAAGATTTTTGTTTTTTGTTGGCCCATATCCTGTTTTTTTACTAAGTGATCAAAATTATTTGTTTTCAGAAGCTGTGACACTGTGGCGATACATACTGTATGTGGATTTATCTGAAATGCTAGATTTTTTATTTAGTATCATTATGGAAATTCCACAATTCTAGTCCTTTGAATTAACAATTAAAACTGCCTCCGCTTTATGTTCCTGTCTCCTGGCAGAGCTCCTTAAGGAGAGAACGGTGGGAAAAAAAGCAGATATGGAGATGGCATAATTATAGTAAATGCGGGCTTCCCAAACTGGCCCATAAGTGCTTTATAAAGCATGAGTGGGCATCTAGAATTTCATGTATAGGCAAATCCACATGTATGAACAGAACATAAAAATGAGTGATTTTTATAATTGGCTTAGGTTCTGGTGTCATTGCAGGAAAATCCAATATCTATCAGCATGGGAGGACATGGTTAACAGACCACTTTGCTTTGCCAAGAATGTCTGCACCTTTCCCCCCTCAGCCTTCAGATATTGGCTAAAACTTTATTCATTCTCTTACAGCCTTTTTAAGGCAATGTCAAAATGACAGAGCTACCAACACAGCAAAAAAAAAAAAAAAAAAAAAATCTCAAAGCAACCTTAATGTGTTACTGTTCAGTGCTAGGAGCCTAAACAAGAAACTCCATACCCTACAAGCTCTCTTCGGTCTAGAGAATGTAGACATCTGTGCTGTTGACCAAGACATGGTTTAAAGCCACAGAAAGTACTCTGGCAGTGGAACACTACAGTGCCTTTCACACATTTACAACAATAGCAACACAGACAGGGGCTAAAGCTGGAAGTGTCTCAATCTATGTTAGCAGCAAATACAACTATGAGTTGGTTAAACAGCATGATGCCGTAGTGTTCAATGACATCCAAGTCACAATAGACAAGGTTCCTTACCATGTAATGGCCAGCTGCAGGTTACCTTCTATGACCCATAAGCTCACAACTCTTACCTAGACTTACTAGAGGCACTCACCATCCAACCACACACCCTGTTCTTGGAAGACTTTAATTACCTCTCTATACACTGATCCAAAAACACAAGGACAAACTTAAAATTAGTAAAACACAAAAAAACAAATAGAATGAGGCCAAGGAACGAACCACAAGTAAATTTATTAAGCGCTTTCATCCAATAATACACAGGACTTCATCAGACTACAGATAAAAACAGAAATAGCGTTTTTATCAACCTGATTGGTCCAACAATTAACCCTGAACTTCCTATTAAAAACACCACTTATAAATTCTATAAAAAATATATACACAGAATGTTAAAAGATAATAAACTATATTTAGGACAATGCCCACTTTAATTAATGTATGATGAAATTGTTGGCACCAATCTGAATGATGTTACAATGTTTGATGTTAATACGAATGGAGATTTTAAGATATACAATTTTAGTGATAAACCAATTACTGGAACTTGAGCTAATATATTTGAAAAAGGATTTACTTTTGTCCCTGCACGGAGAGTCAGAATAGTCGATGAACTTGTCAATCTGAAGTTGTTTTTTAGGAAATTAAATCTGGCATTTTATTTTAAAAAACAGAGAAATAATGATAGCATAGTGCCTACTATGTGTAAAAGACCTAGCACATGCAATCCTCCATTTTTTTCAGTGGTCCCCATTTTTGAAAAAAATTTGTGAGACTGAGATTCAGAAGTTATTTAATTTTAACAGGAGTTCAGGTTTCAGCAATTTGACTAAGGAAGAAGCACCACTGTTGAAGGAGATATGTAATAATGCTAATATTAGGGTCATGAAACCTGACAAGGGAGGCGGTATTGTAGTTATGAACAGGAATGATTATACTAACAAGATGTTTACTTTATTATTTACAGATACCTATGAGGTATCTAGCATTAATGAGATGAATATAGCGTATCATAAAACCGATCTTATGCTAGAAGATTTATCACTTAATAAACAGATTTCCCCCTCAGTATATAGTTACTTGCAGGTGATGGATCCTAGAATACTGGTTATTTTTGGCATACCAAAGTTACACAAGGCTATATCTGATCCTCCCTTCAGACCAATTGTGGATGCTAGGGCTTCTAAAACTTATTTTATGGCTCAATTTATAGACTACCTTGCCAAGAATGAATTAATGTGACAAACCCTCATTTTTGAAAGATTCCTGGGACTTTCTATTAAGAGTCTCTCAGGAATTTTATAATGAAAAGTTAATTTTTGTGACTATTGATGTCATCAATCTTTATTCGGCCATTCCCCGTGATAAAGGACTTCAGTGGTTTTATAAATATTTGTGTCAGCATTCTGGTCTGGACCATGACATAGCTTTGTTGCCTAGAACCTTAATGGAGGTTGTACTGGACAATAATTTTATTGTGTTTGAACATCAGTTATTCTGGCAAAAAAAAGGGGTAACTATGAGGGCAGCATGCATCCCCATTTTTGCTAACACAGTATTGGTGTTTTGGGATTTGAATTATGTTTTTAATTCAGACTATAATAGGTCCTGGTCATTCTATGTTAGATTTTTGGATGATATAATTATCTTTTGGACCGATACTAGAATTAGGTCGGAGGAGTTTATTGACTACCTCCATGGTACTACTACTTTTTTGAGGTTCACTATGGCTACATCAGATGATTATGTTAATTTTTTGGATGTTACCATCTCTAAAAATAGATCAATGGCCAGGTTTGAATCTAGCATTTATATAAAACCTACTTATTCGAATACTTTATTGCATTTTACAAGTTACCACCCTCGTCAGTAGAAATCCTTGGTGAAAGGGCACTTTTTTAGGTTGGCAAGGATGGTATTTAATGATACAGATTTTAAGCAACAGAGGAGGATTCTAAAATGCATGTTTCAAAAAAGAAGGTACCCCAATTCCTTTCTGGATGGAATTTTTTTTTAGGTTGATTCGAAGAGATCTAGTGGGTATTTTGTTCTCCTATTGGGTTCTGGAGAGAGATTTAGTTCTTCAGATATGGGTCCAATGAGGAATGCTGAGGTAGAAGATTTTAGTAGGCATTGGTTTTGACATTTAGCAATGATTTTTATGACATTAGGTTTATAGTTGAGAAAAACTAGTGTGTTTTTCAGACAAATCCTGAACAGAAAAATTTGTAGGAGGTGCCCCAAAAATTGTCTATAAAAGAAATATGTGTGTAAAAAATATGGTGGAGATAGATAACATTATTGACCTGGGTGGAAAAATGTCCAAATGTGGACAGTCCACAGAATGTACATACATTTTGGATGTTGACTTTGTGGAATTGGTCAATTATGGGTGCATCTATTTAAAAAGAAAATATAATTGTAGTTCAAAAGTAGTGGTCTATTTAGCATTGTATCAAAACTATCTGGCATTTAATATGTGGAAGACAAAGTAATGCTTTAGGACTAGGATATACCCAGTTCGGCTTTGTCAAGGGCAGATCCTGCCTTTTGAACCTGGTCGACTTTTTTGAAACAGTCACTAAGGCCATTGATGAGGATAAGGCGGTTCACACAGCCTACCTTGACCTTGCAAAAGCCTTTGACACAATACCCCACTCGGGCATCATAGACAAACTCACCAGCTTAAATGGAAACCCATATGTCACAAGATGGGTTGCAAACTGGCTCAAGGACAGAACCCACAAGGTCAGAATTGCTGGAGCCATGTCAGACTCTAAGCCAGTCACAAGCGGTGTCCCACAGGGCTCAGTCCTGGGACCCCTCTTGTTCGGCATTTATTTTTCCGAGGTACAAGCAAACATTGGAGGATTGTGGCTGACAAAGTTCGCAGATGACTGCAAACTGGGTGCCATAACTGATACCCCAGCAGACACAAGCATCCTTCAGAAAGGCCTCATAGAAACGGATAATTGGTGCTAGAGCCATGGCCTTAAACTGAACGCCAAGAAATGTATAGTCATATCCTTTGGGAAAAACAAGGTACCCACAAATTACCACATAGTTGGTAATCCATTAAGTACGGAAGAGGTAATCAGGGACCTATGGACCCAAGTTGACAGTAGCCTCTCATTTGACACTCACATTGCCAAGGTGGTTAGGAAGACCTTCTATATTGCCCACCTTATCATGAAGGGATTCACATCTAGATCAAGAGAGGTCATTGTGCCCCTGTACTCTTCTCTTATCAGGCCCATGATTGAGTACAATGCCCCATTCGGGATGTATCTTACCCGACACCTGCAGCAGTTGGAAAGACCCCAAAAGTTCCTCACCAAGAGGATAAAGGGTCTCAAACATATGCCATATGCTGCCCGGCTGAAAAAACTCCAGCTCTATTCAGTCGCATACCGCCTACTCAGAGGCGATCTATGCCTGACGTACAAGGCCATGTCCAATCCTGAATTAATGGACATGCTCCACCTCAGAAAATCCAAATCCATCAGAGCCACGAGAGCAAGAGATTTGAACCTCAACACAGAAATAAATAGGACATGCTGGAGAGACAGATTCATAACCCAGAGGCTCCCTACACTCTGGAACAGAATCCCAGTCCATGTTAGGCAGAGTCCCTCACTGACTCTCTTCAAGAGAAATCTTGACGGGTGGATGGGAGATCATAGGTTTACCCCGGGGGTCATCTCTGTGTCACTACTAGACAGAGGCACAGTAAATTAAACCCTAAATGGGCTTAGTATTCTCATCCCAAGGGGTGGCGAAAGCCACACACACTCTGGCTAGGCTTATAAATGCCCTAGGGCAGATAGCCTAGTATGAACCTATGAACCTATGAACCTATATACATCTTGAAAGGAATGAACAACATGTTTTTAAAGGTTTACCTTCATATGGTTGAAGCACACATCTGTGAAGGCAGATGTGCGAAAGGATGATTTGAAAAATTCAGAATGACGACACCAAATTGCTAAATTCACAATTGAGCGAATGCCAGCATTCGCTCATGTGAATTTGGCATTCTGAGTGGAGATCGCACTATAGTGGGGATCGGAACATGTACCCCATCCATCACTGTACTGCAATCTTGGAATTAGTATATTAAATTAGCAGGAGGTGTGGGGGCACAACCCCCCCACATGGGGGTGCAGGGGGGCTTGCCCCCCTGCATGAAGGTGTTTGGAGACATCCAGAAATGTCTGGTGTTTTGAAAACATTCGACAGTCCTGGAACATCAAATTCATTGTGCAGCACTTTCACTGCATGATGGTGTTTGGAGACATGTGGAAATGTTGGGTGTTTCAAAAACATTCGACATTCCTGGAGTGTTGAATTCATTGTGCAGCACTTTCACTGTTTTCAGCATTTGAAAGTGCAGTTTCCGACCATGTGAGTTGGATATTTGTTGGGTTGCATATTTTATTTGTGACCTTGTAAAGGTAAACCTTGTAAGGGTAAACCATTTTTAAATTTATTATCATTGACCATGTAGAGCATGACCAGAGGTGTGGATCTATAAATGAGTTCTTAGAACTTAGAGAACTATAGTGGCAATTAAGAACTAATGCAATGGTTTTTCCAGGGTTGAATGACCAGTGTTCCATTAGTAGTTTGTTAAAATTAAAGCTGCTGCTGAAATCTAAGCTTCCCATTTAGGGAATTCTAGGATGGTTATACATCTTCCCATATATATTTAATACAGTTTTACATTCATATTTATATCACCACTATTTATTTATTTTTATTTGTGTTTATTTGTGTGTAGAAAATATAGTTTGTTCTTTTATTAAACATTTTGTGTAATATTTTTATAGATTTTTTAAGTGGTATCTTTTTAATAGGAAGTTCAGGGTTAATTGTTGGACCAATCAGGTTGATAGAAATGGTATTTCATGTGGCTGTCTGGTTTTATTTGTATTCTGTTAAAGTCCTGTGTATTATTGGATGAAAGTGCTTAATAAATTTACTTGTGGTGTAGTCCTTGGCCTCATTTTATTTATTTATTTTTTTGTGTTTTACCTCTCTATAGACTGGGAAATGTACTAACTCACAGGCTCAATGTTTCCTGGACTTTATCAACACAAACACCATTCACTGGATATTGCACTCTCCAACCAGAAGATCAAACATATTATACCTACTACTTAATAACATGGAAGAATGTTGCATCACTACCCCCCCCCCATGTCACATCCTCATTGGTGAAATTAGACCCCAAAACATCATCCCAGAAAACCCAACTAAATCTGTAACAGTTTGGAATTATACTAAACCTAACTACACGGCTCCCCCAAACCATGATAACACACCTACCTATACAGACATGTAAATGGCTGCACTGAGGCTGTTGCACCTACCAGAAGTAAGCCTAGATCTAACACCAAAAACAAATGCCACTGGTGGAATCCTTAACTTAACAAGGTATATAACTAAAAAACAAAGTCATGGACAAAATCAGAATGAGCAACTCTCACCGAAACAAGCTCTCTGGTTCAACCAAGCAAGAAACTAAGAGGTCTAATAAAGTCCAACAAGGCCAATTACCAGGTCAGGATAGCCTCCCAGTGTAAAGACAATCACAACACCTTTTTCAGCGATGTCAGGAACCTTAAAGGTAATAGTCAGCAGTGTGCAAATCTGCTGGTAAATGGCACAGCCTTAACTGATGAGGATGACATAGCAAATCTAGTGGCTGATAAATTCAGCTCTAACTTCACCTCCTACTCCCTCTCCCCACTATCCCCTGGGAAATCCCTTCAAGCATATCCTCCCAACTATCAACAAGGAGCAGGTCTTGAAGGTGATCACTAAGGCCAAAAACAGTGCTTCAATGGGCCCCAGTAATATTCTCTGTTGCCTTCTAGCTAGCCTAAAACATGACATAGCAGGACCACTTGAGGCATACTTCAACTACAGCCTCAAAACAGGTTATGTGCCAGGTGAATGGAGGGACACAACATTCATCCATCCTCATAAGGGTGGGCCATTAACTGACCCTGGGAACTACAGACCCAGCAGTCTGACAAGGTTAATATGTAAAGCCATGGAATAAATTATCATGAAAATGATCAACAAGGACATTGGCAACCTACAGATACTGGGCCCATCCCAGTTTGGCTTTGATAAGGGAAGGTCTTGCTTACCTAACCTGATAGACGTCTTCAAGAGGGTCACCATGGCTATGGATGAGGGGAAAATGGTGGGTACCACCTATACCCCACTCAGGTATTGTTGGAAAACTCTCAGAACCAGGTGTAAATCCCTACATAACTCACTGGATTGCCAGCTGTGGCTCACTGATAGAACCCAAGAAACGAGGATCAGTGAGACCACCTCCACCAAGAGACAGGTCACCAGTGGAGTACCCCAGGGCTAACATCAAAGGCCTCTGGCTCAACAAGTTCACAAGTAACTGTACATTGGGAGCTATCATAGATTCCGATCAAGACACCAACATCCTACAAGAGGGTGTAACACAAACAAATGACTGGTGTAAAAGCCACAGTTTAAATCTCAGTGCATAGAACTGCATTAGATTGCCCTTTGGGAAAGCATCGACCCAAGCAAAATAAAACACCTATAAGACTTGACCCAATACTTAGGTGTCTGAGGACATATATAGCCAATAATCTGCCATTTGACTAACATGTAGCCAAGATAGTAAGAAAATCATGTCACCCAACCCATAAGCAAAGGTATGGCATCCAGGTCCAAGGAAGTAATAGTACCATTATTCTCAGCCCTTATCAGAACTCTCATTGAGTACAATGCCTGCTTTGGCATGTACCTAGCCAGGCACTTACAACAGTTGGAACACCCTCAAAGGTTCGTCATCAGGGGAATCCATGGTATGAATACCCTGTCCTACACCTATCACCTTGAAGTCTTATCTCTGTACTCAGTCTCCTACAGGTTACTGAGAGGCAATCTATGCCTAGCATATAAAGCATCATTGGATCCAGTTCTGATGGATCTCTTGCCCATCTAAAAGGCAAACAACACCCGAAACACTAGCTTCAAGGACCCGAACTTTGTCTGCAACATACATATCACCTGCTGGAGGTACCAATATGTGTCCCAAAGGATCCCTGTACTATGGAATAAGCTCCCCATCTACATGAAGCAGAGTTAATCCCTGACCCTGAACCTTGATCATTGGATGGGAGATTACACATTCACCCACAGCCTGGCCCCCATGTCTTTGATGACTGAGGCTGACAGTAAGCAAATTAATTCCCAACTAACATACTCCCCCACATAACTCTTAGATACCCTCTTTACTAACATAGTCCACCATATAGACATCCAAGGAACTCTGCAAAGGTAGGCTTGTGAAGACTCTGGTGGTCATTAGCCTAGTATGAACCTATAAAGAACAACATTTGTTCTCTAAATCTTCTCCACCCCCATTCATGATTAAATGGAATTAGCCAGAGGAAACACTGATTGCACCACTCATGAGTCCAGCAAATGTAAGAGTGGTGACAGCTCTGACTTAGTGTGATGTTTGTGACATAAATATTCCAGGACAAATCTACTGGATCAGTAACAGTAGTGCCCAACTACAAAAAATATAGAATTTTGGGTAATTTACTAACATGTTAGTAAACCCACATGGATACCAGATAAAAAAAGATGCAGCAATGCTGTTATTACCTTAGCTATTAATGGACTTATGTCTGTAGGATATGGGAGCGTGTCAGTACTGATTACTGCTTATATGTAAAAATTTAGGAGAAATTTTCTGTGATGATTATAACAAGAAAATAGCAATCTGCATATAAATATTGATTTTATATAATTCTGTTAACCTCCATCTTTCTTGCATTCTTGCTTTCTCTTTCTCATCTTTGGGAGTCTGTTATCAGGGTGCAGAGTAATGGACCTTGCCAATAACAACCATTGGGGCCTTTCTAAGCCTTGCAACACAAATGTATCCCACAAGTTATTGTACCTTAAAGGTTATTTTAATGGGATGTATGTTAGTTAGGGCATGATTTAATGGCTGTTGGTGTCCATCAGAGGCATAGCATAGGTGTTAAACCAGGAGAGAACTTCCAGTTTTCCATCCACTGGACCAGGTTGCACTTGAACAGGGTTATGGTAGGGCTCTGTTATACATAGATTGGAAGCCTATTCCAGAGAATGGTGTTTTTTTTTTTTGAGATACATACCTGTCCCTCCAACATGACCTATTTAAATCACAAACAAAATCTAAATCCTTACATTTGGTATTGCGGATATGCATAAGGTCCATCAGAGTGGATGCAAAGATGCCTTGTATGCCAGGCATAAACTGCCTCTCAGCAGTTTGTAGAAAGAGAGTATAGAGAAATGGCTTTGAGGTGATCTGCATAGGACATTGTGTTTACATCCTGTATTCTTTTTGTGAGGAATCTATGTGGACATTCCAATTGTTGGATATGCCTGATCGGTTACATACCAAATGGGACCTTCTACTCAAAGGTCGGTCTCAGGAGAGCTGAGTACAGTGGCACAATGACTTCCCTAGACCAAGATGCCATGCTCTTACCTAGACAATGAGTGACATAGAAGGATTTTCGTACTTTCTTAGAAACATGTTGGTCCAAAGCTAGGTTACTATGTACATGAGTCCCCAAATCTCTGACCTCTGTGTCTACTTTTAGGGATGTTCTATCAATAAGGTAGTTTCCCTGGGCGGCAGACTTCCTAAAAGGTGCTAATATGCCTTCAGGAAGGCAGTTCCAAACATCCTCCACCCTTTGTGGGAAATAATGATTTATCATGTCTTCCCTGAGTCACAAACCTCATATCCTAAAAACGCTATTCTACTGTTCTCATAAAACACTCTTTTTGTTATGAAGTGGTACTCACAGTTCTCATGTTGACTTTATATTATATATTAATTGTTTGCTATTCTAATTACTTCAGCGTTATGGATTCCCTTGAAGTAATTGAACATTTATGTTGTTCAGTCTTGTCACAAAGAGGAAGAAATTAGAGTTCTCCAGCAATACAGGTTACTCCAGAGAGCTTGGCCCTGGAGTAACTGACTGTAGAGGATGGGAATGAGTGGCTGGTATCAGCTTGTCCATCCAGGGGATGGACGACAATTGGGTTCCGTACATGAGTATTGTTTAGAAGAGGTCGGGTGGTAGCTATAGCAGGATTAACCCTTTGGAGCCCTCCTAGATGTGACAGTGTGCAGTACTGAAAGCATATGCTCAACATTATGGTTCCGCAGGCCTTGCCCCATCAAAGAGCCTGCCAAGTATCACGGGTAGGAGCTACAGCATAGTAAATACTCCGACCAGCTGTGGATGATGAATGTATAGTCCCTGATCCTTACACCTGTGCTTCCACTGGATGGGGTAATTAAATGTAGGGCTATTTGAGGCTGGATGACAAAAGCTTGTGGAGAATGCAAAATAATATACATTGTTCTTAGTCTGCCCCCTTTACTGAAGATTAGGTGTTAAGCTCCTTCAGTCTCTTTGTGTCTGTGTATGCTCTCTGATGCGATTCTGCATCACTTACTCTCATCTTAAACACTTCAGTGTTTGCAGCTGCACATAATGCTCCGCATGGGGTCTTTGCAGCAGTCTCATAAGACTCTACTGGTTATTTAATTTCCTATACCAACTGTATTTCACAACCTTAACTTCCTAATTTTTTGTACTGCTTACTAACATTTAGTTCACCTGATGCAGTTACCTGTTCTCATTTTTTGCTGCTATTACAGTATGCAGGGCTTATATTAGATAATCAAAATCTACTTATCTCTAACCTGAATTCAGTAACACTGAAACAATGAAATTCACTTCTGCAAATGACGAAAGCTTTCCAATTTAAGGAAGCAATTGGCCAACACCACAGCTTTACCATTTTCCCCATCATAGTGTGATATTGGAGTTGGTATATATGATTAGGGGGTGTGGGGGGTACATCTCCCCCACATTGGGGGTTGTGGGGGAGGGCAAAGCCCCCCACTTTGGTGGGTCTGATTTAGTGCAATGTATGTTGTGGTGTTGTAGTGACCAAGTGATTACTTAATCTAGTAACATTTTTGATGCTCGTTGAAGTTTGTTTCTTTGTTTCGCTGTTGATGAATACAGGTTCGAGGTAAGTAGATTTCAATTATCTAATATAGACCCAGTATGTAAGTGTACTTCTTTCCTTTGGTTTGCCATTGTAGATGCATTATTTTACATTTCTGCATTAAATTTAAGTTGTTCTGTTTTAAATTCTTCAGATAATCAGTATTACTACATCTCTTCTCACCCTTAATATACTTTATTTGCATGAATTTCATTACATAGTAGGGTGCAATCAGCATATAAGGTAAGTGATTTTTTTTTAGTTTTCCTTCTAGGTTTTTCACAAAGTGACATGTAGATACCAAAAAAAAATTAACTGGAGGTAATTTGCGTTATTGCCAACACCTCAGCAATGCCAGCATTTCTGTTGAGGCCTTGACATTGTCCTTGGCAGCTGACAGTGGATCTTCCGGCATATTTTTTTCTCAAGAAAATTCAATTCTAACCTTTAAGAAACAATTTCATGTAGCCAGACTGTGTTGCAGGTCATGTAAACTGATAGAACCAAATGTTAGCCTACTTGTTTATTAAAAATGCATAAGAGCTGTATAACATACTGTTTTAGAAAATTGTATCATAACTGTATATGAATTTGCAAAGGTTTTGCAACTATGTAAACTTAACACTAACATATTTGAAGTATGTAACTTTAGTTTGCTCTCACTGTTTGTTGCTTCTGAGCTCGGGTCATGCCTAAAAGGGTCTATGGACCACTCCACCTACCTGGTTACCAAATAGTAATTAAGTAAATAAATAAATAAGATGTGACCACTCACATCATCACAGGTTGTACTACCTCCTTTTCATGTGTCTGCATGCCTCCACAGGCATGCTAATATGGGTTACCATTACCAGCTTCGACTGTCATGTCTGCATCCTTGGTCTTGCCTTTTCATTGCAGTGCAAGCTTTCTCTTGCCTGGTGGTGATCGGCTGCCCAGAGGGTCACATAAGCCTCTGTTTGCTTGGTGATGACTGGCTGACCAAAGTGTCATCTAAGCCTTTTTTCCATAGTGGTGATGGGCTGACCAGAAAACACTTTTCTTCACTATAATGGCCAAGCTAATATGAACTAGTCACTCCTACAGCACACTATTGAAATGTCAGCATGCAAAATGCCAAGTGCAGAAAAGCCGAAAAAAAAAAGAAAACTCAGAAAAGAGCAAATCTCGAAAATCACTCTTCTTAAAACCTCTTTTAATGTGTGTGTGTGTGCGGGGGGGCATTCAGTCTCCATGTTTCAAGACTTGCTCTAGCAGTTTCCAGCATTCAAATGGTTACACATGTCTACCTTTACCTGTCAGGATCATCCAGCACCTCAGACACTATTTGAAGTCTGGTTGTCTATAGTCAAGGCTCTATCACTCTTCTCAGAACTAGGACAGGTCTCTGATTTTTTGACTGGGAAAAAGTGTGTTTTTAGCTAAACCACCTTTTTTTGTTTGTTGAAAATTCTAGTATTTATTAAAGATGCCTTCACCTCTTTTTTGCCTTGGGGTTTGAGGAGATCTAGAAGAAGTCTAAAAAGATACTAAAGGGATGGAAAACTTCCTATTTAGTTCATGTACTCCCTCAAAAAACAGGTGAAGCCCATCAGAGACAAAGCACTCTGGCTAGTCCTACATCTCAGTCTGTATGTATGTATACATAAAAACAAATGCAAATAGATGTCAAAGGCATACAGTTTAGAGTCAGTGGTATTCAGGAAATGTTTACAAGGTTAAAGGCACATCAAATAAATAAACTGCTCATGATGAGAATAATGTACAATTTAAAGACAGCCAACAAAATAATGGCATACAGACATTTATACCATATTTACATAGTATGCACTATAAAGAAATATAAAATCCATCTTTATTTAACACATAACTGTTTAGGCATTGGATGTGCTGATTAAAATTCATATGGATTGTCTGTCTATTATCTATTATGCTTTGAACTTGAAGGTGTCTGTGTTTGGCCGTTGCTGACTTGTAACTGGTTTCAGAGCTACATCATGATCAAATGGGGCACTAGGCAGGGTAATGGATCAAGACCCCCTACACATCCCTTCTAAGCAGCCATTTCAGCATTCCATTACTTGCCCCCCCCCCCATTACCATAAAACACTTTTCAAACATGTCAGTCTGCATACTATTTTCATCTTTACTTCTACAATGATTACTTTTATTTGGATTTAATTTAAAACTTGTATTTCAAATTTTATAGCACAGACATTGATAGCCATTTGCTAAGCAAAACAATACAGTCTCAGAATAATTCAGACTTAGCATGAGCAACAGTAAACTTCTCTGCCCTTGAAAGTTACATTCATTGAAACTGCATTGCATTCTTAGACAATGCATCTGGACAGTGATGGATTAAGTGTACCTTTGGACTGTTTTCAAACCTTGCACCCCCTGTACACATTTTAGGACCATGCATAAATGCATGTTTTTTTTTATTCACCTTCTTGATTGCATTAAATTATATTCTTTGTTTAATACAGTAGCTCATGTTGGAGTGTGTTTTAAATTTGTAGTTTAGAACATTTTTCCAGTAAACAGTGAAGCAAAACATATGAACCAATAATGACAGTGCTACCCATTTTACAGCATTCCAACCATAAAAAGCCACTCTAACTGCTGTCATTATAATCCACAAATAACAGTCAATATGCATAGTCTCTGCACAGGTAAAAGTGATTTGATTAATTCCACATTAAAGAGATCTGTAACTAATGAAGATGTTGCTACTGGCAACAACTTTGCATTTCAGTGCTTCATCTACAAATTCAGTGCTTGCTGCCCCTGCAGAATACATTGGCTATGTTACATTAAATAGGTAAGTGTACTGGTAGTATGCAATAGGGAATCGCTGGCAAACTGACAACAGGTTAATAGTTACTAGACATGTCATCCAAGGAAAAATACACTCAGGACTGCAGCACCCCTTCTCCTTATGTTGTACAGTAACATCAACTGTGAACCTACCTGGTGTGGGAAGAGAACCCACAACTTTCTTTACAAAAGCAAGCATGCTACTTGTTGCACCACTGATACTGAACAACATGTCTACATAATTTTATGACTGACATTGGTAGACTGTAATCCTCAGTGATTTACAAAAAACAAACAACAACAAAAATTAAATTAAAGGAGACCTGGCAGTTGGTGTGAAAGTCTAAGGCACTTGCTTACTAATAGTCAAGGTTCAGGGTTTGACTATGAGCAAAGTCACTTAACTATCAGCTCTACTAACTGAAGCATTACACACAGACCTGTCTTGCTGCACTCACTGTTTTATGGCTCATGAACACCATGTTCTAGTTGCTGTACAATTTCTCACTCGGTTCTAAATCTCTAGTTCAGCATCTCCATTTGGTGGCTCTGATATCTCACTCCCTAAATCAAATCTCCCATGGTTTACATTAGAGCATTTGTCCTACTGCTGAGGTTTCCGGGGCTTGTTGTTCTTTTACAGAAGTTTCCCACAAGCTCCTAAAGACCTGCTGTGTATACAGAAGTTTTCAGGCTTGTGTTATATATGGAAGATTTTTATTTTTCCCAGCCCCCCCCCAACCAACATACCCTGCCTACAAACACAGGCCCTAGGCAGCTGCCTATGTTGCCTAGTACTAGATCTGGCTTTAGGTGGTTTGTCGGAGCCTGTTTAAATATATGCATGTGTGTGTTGAGTGCACTGCTCTTGGAATATGGTGAATAGGTTTTGGTCGGTTGCTCTATTGCCTGTAAAAGAGAAGCTACTATAACAGCTGTGGAAATGTTGAAATTAAGCCTGGTTTGTTTCTTTATCTTAGGTTTCAGTTTGGAGTTTACAAGGGTATTCATTTTATTCATTTGAATTTGTTAACTGGGTAAGTGGACTGGTCTAAAGACCCTTTGAAGCTATGAGCCAAACAACTAAGGAAGTAACAACTTAAATAAAATGATGAGGCCTACATAACTTATCATTATTATCATCAACTCCTTTTGCCAATTTTCTACATTAGATCAGGGGATGTGCAAACTATTAACATTTCTCTTTATCTCAATTCAGTACCACTCTCCAAGTTCTTTGACAAGCATGTTTGATGGTTGCGCTTTTTCTCCCACACAACCCATCCATCTTTTTGCTGATCATTCTCAATTCCTATTGCCTTTTTCCTGTCTTTCCCAAATCATTTTTGCCAACTCATTTTCGGCTTTCCTGTACATGTGCCTGAATCACTGTAATCTATCCTCTTTGACCTTTTTGCAATTGGAACTATGGCTTCTGCTCTGATTTTCTCATTTCTTTGTCTCACAATGTGCATCCTGCTACCAGTTTCAGGCACTTCATCTCCTTCACCTCTAGTTTTTTCAACTGCTCAATTTCTGTACTATGCAGATGTAATGATTGTAAGCATTGCTTTGTACACATTACTTTTCAGCTTCTTTGGCATTCATCTGTCACAATCTAACATTAACATTCTGTGCCAGCTGAGTGCAGTCCCTCTGACTCTAGCTTTGACCTCCTCATCAGACTTCCCTTCTCTTCATCCACCAATCCCAGATACTTGAAGCTATTAACCTCTTACACTATTTTCCCTCCTACCTCAATTTTCATCTTCTTCTCGTTTCCATTTGTTGCCATGGCAACTGTCTTATCTGTACTCAGTTTCATCCCATGTGCCTTCAGTTTTGCATTCCATTCCCCTATTCTTTGCCGAAGTTTTTGCTCAGAGTCTGCCTGTAATGCCACATCATCTGCATACAACAACTTAGCTAATCTGTCCCCATCCATCCTGTTTGCTAATGCAGTCCAACAGCAGTATGAACAGCAGTGGATTTAGAGCTGATCCCTGATGCATACTCAGCCTCACTGGACACTATGCTATAATTATGAATTCTGGTTTAGCAATATTTGCTGGGGATTTTAGCTAGATCTGTACTTGCTGATGAATGGAGTTGATACTCTGTTTTGTCTTGGTTTACCAACTCTTATTTTATTTGGATCTTTGTCACTGAAGCCTTGGATGACAGTTCTATTATTTAAATATAGCTGTTTTTCTGTTTTAATAGAATGGTACTATACATGTAGAATTAATTGTCAAGACTGAAACTCATAAGGTGCTAAACCACCTTTTGTTGGTTTGTTGATAATTCTAGTATTTATTAAAGACACCTTCACCTCTTTTTTGCCTTGGAGTTTGAGGAGATCTAGAAGTCTAAAAAGATACTAAAGGAATAGAAAACTTCCTTTTCAGTTCATGTACTCCCTCAAAAGACAGGTGAAGCCCATCAGAGACAAAGCACTCTGGCTAGTCCTATATCTCAGTCAAACTGGCAGACACTGAATCCCCCATATATGAGAGCGTGTTTTTATTCACTGAGTAAAGGTATTGATTTCTCATTATATTTATGGGTTAAATGAGGTGATAGAAGGATTTTCCTAAGCAGGTGTGTTTTTCTTTCACCACCATATCCGGTAGCCCTACATATTCAAGATGTTTACGCTAATGTGAAGAATGGCAATGTCATATTTAGCCTGAATCCTTTATAACATATTTGAGATGTCCATAATTTTGGTCCTAGATTGTCATACTGGCATTACCAGCTCATTTCAACATACACTGAGAATGTGTGTCCAGTTTTTGTACAATGAAGTCACCAATTATTAAGATGTTTTGTGGGTTACCAAATCACAGTTGTCTGTCTTATGGTCATCTTCATTTGAACTGTTAACCCTAGATAGATTCTTGCTATCCAGTTTCCTACTGCCCTGGCATGGTGATTGTGTATGTTTGCAGTGATCACTGATTGGGAGGTGTGTAACAATGTTATGCAGAAGTATTAAGCTTCTACTTTTGTTGGGTTTATGATTTCTGTAGATCCAGATGTGTCTTTTTTAGGTGTAGTCATCAGAACTTTTGCAGATGTAGTGGTTGGTATGCAAGTATACTCACAGAGTAGGCCCAATGCTCAGCTTGAACTGTTCACTCTTGCAGATATTTAAGGTCTCATTAAAAAGTGCATTTTCTTTGAACAAATCTGACCATGTTGACAGCTTCTGATCCCTTTTAATATTTTAGAAAACATTACAAAAATTACAGGACCTCATAATTTGGGAGAAATAATTTAAACAAAAGTGAGTTTCAAGAGATTAGCAGCTTACATTTCTCATTCTAAGTTTGCTTTTAGCATGAGCATCTTTTTGTTTTGTTTGACAAATGTCCCTCATTGTTTTTATTGTTTAAATTTGAAATGCAAAATTTAAATTAACATTAATCTTTGTGGTCATTGTAAATAGAAGGAACAAAAAAAATCTGTACACTGAAAAATAATAACATTGTCTATGATACTTGAGGACAGATGACCAAGTAAAAGGTGATTGGTGTATTTTGAGGGGGGCTGGTCCATTACCTTGCCTAGGACCCCATTTGACCATGACTCAGCCCTGGCTCTGATGCCCTCAGTCTTTATCTATGCTGCAGTATACATCCTACTACCTATCCCAAACACTTCATCTTCATCAGTTCATACTTAGTTGTCCTTACTTCACTGCTCGGGTTTCAATGATATTTTGAAGCACTGCTTGCAATGACACTGTATATACCTTACATTTCAGTTTTGTTGACATTTTTCTGTCACACACACCGGCCTTATTATTTGTCTTAAAAATGACATCTTTACAATATAATGTGATCATCATAAATTCTCCAGTTTTAAATATCACACAATTAATTTGACTTCATCTTTTATAAGATTCATCTTACTGAACTTTTATAGTAGTTAAATATAACACAGTTTATACAACCCAGCTACATAATGCTTTACAAAATCCTGCCTGTGGGGGCGTGGTCAAGATGGCGAGCAGTTAACACCACTGTCTTTAGCTCTGCATCATTTTAACATCTCTCAAATAGAACATTGCAAAACTTGATGGATTTATAGCTGACCATCTGCTAAAAGGTTTACTACAAAAAATAACAAGTCTGAAACTCTTTTAATTGCTTTTTCCTGTCAAGAAAACTAGAAAGAACTAATTGCCTGAGAATCCGCCACTAAGTCCAATGTATAGGACAGTACTATGATAAAAGATATACAGGCTATACTAAATAACATCAGTGAGTTACCTGTAAAGACAGATAAATTAGAAAGCAAAATGGACAATTTCAAAGAGGAATGTAAAAACAAGTTGAAGTGCTGAGTGACTCTCTTAAACAACAATCATCACAAATCTCGAGTATAGCAGAGGCAATGTCTGATTTTGATGGAAGATTACTTGAAAATGAGAACAACACTGAATTTCTTATGAAATAAAACAACTTATTCTAGGGCAAAACAGAAGACTTAGAGAACATACCTAGAAGGAATAACATCAGGCTTTACTGGATTCCTGAAAAAGAAGATGGAGACAGTATGAGTCAATTACTTAATACCTGACTGCCGAAAACTTTGAACCTGCCTGAAGCTTTTTACTGTGGAATCAAAAGGGCACAAAGATAAGAATAATTACTGGGATTAAATCTGTTAATAATTATTACTCAAGTGAAGATGAAAAAATTACTTTATCATTCTCTGAAGAACTACATCATCCTTGAAATGGAGACTGTTTTCCTGGAATTTATGCATAAAGCATTCATAACACAGCATAAAGTTGAGTCAATGTCTAAAAACAAGGTTGGGTGCTGAAGATGTAAGTTAAATATCAAAGCAGTTTGGCAACATATGATTTATGAATGTATTGTAATTTAACCATTTTTGAATGATATTAATTCCTTTTTACAAGCAATCTTCAATGATAATTTTGCATTAAATAAATCATTAATGTTATGCAGTACCCCGATTCCTTCATGTATTAAAAATAGTCTACTTTCAATTGCAAGAAAAGTGAGCACAACAAATTGGAAAAGTGAATCAACTCCATCAATAAAATAATTTCTCAACTTTGCAACTGAAGTTTGTCATCTAGAGCTATTGTCATTCAAGGAAAGAACAACCAGAACCACTATGTCTTATAACTCATGGATGAAACTCAAGAACCTGTTAAACAGTCATTGGCTAACTAAAAATGAAAGATGATCTCATAAACTCATTGCATTTTTCAACCTTTGTACTTTATTTAGTACATAACTTATTAATAGCAACATTTGCTTATCTATAGAAAAATATGTAACAAGAAGAGCAAACATATTTACAAACTGAATAATAACTTGAAATTTTCAGTCTTCACACCATCTTGAGAAAATGCAAAGGATTGCATTTCTCCTGTGAACTTCATCTTCAAAATATATAGACAATGTGTCAAACAGTGCTCACATTTTAGTTGCTTCTCATAACAGTAACATAGGCCACACCAAATCTGCTCACTAAATTATCCTTTAAATATCCTTTAAATATCCTCTCTAACATTGCTCCAGCTCACCTACAATGCCTGACATGGTCTCATCACCCCAGTGTCTGACATGATCTCATCATCCCAGTGTTTGATATAGTCTCATCATCCCAGTGTCTGACATGGTCTCATCATCCCAGTGTTTGATATAGTCTCATCATCCCAGTGTCTGACATGGTTAAACAGTCATTGGCTAACTAAAAATGAAAGATGATCTCATAAACTCATTGCATTTTTCAACCTTTGTACTTTATTTAGTACATAACTTATTAATAGCAACATTTGCTTATCTATAGAAAAATATGTAACAAGAAGAGCAAACATATTTACAAACTGAATAATAACTTGAAATTTTCAGTCTTCACACCATCTTGAGAAAATGCAAAGGATTGCATTTCTCCTGTGAACTTCATCTTCAAAATATATAGACAATTTGTCAAACAGTGCTCACATTTTAGTTGCTTCTCATAACAGTAACATAGGCCACACCAAATCTGCTCACTAAATTATCCTTTAAATATCCTTTAAATATCCTCTCTAACATTGCTCCAGCTCACCTACAATGCCTGACATGGTCTCATCACCCCAGTGTCTGACATGATCTCATCATCCCAGTGTTTGATATAGTCTCATCATCCCAGTGTCTGACATGGTCTCATCATCCCAGTGTTTGATATAGTCTCATCATCCCAGTGTCTGACATGGTCTCATCATCCCAGTGTTTGATATAGTCTCATCATCCCAGTGTCTGATATAGTCTCATCACCCCAGGGTCTGACATGGTCTCATGACCCCAGTGTCTGACATGGTCTCATCATCCCAGTGTCTGGCATAGTCTCATAACCCCAGTGTCTGACATGGTCTCATCACCATTAAATTTTAGTCTATATGGCTCAGCTAAGCAACAGACTCATGTCTAGCCTGTTGTATTCTGAAAACTCCACGCTGTGATAAAATGTTCTCCAAATCATTCCTTAATACCACCCATTCCTTCTTTCATGGTGTAAACTAAACTTCCTAAAATTACTTATGCCACAGACTGAACAGTCATGAAAGACCCTCTACAATTTATCAACTTAAACTTTCAGTTAACACCCCACCACATAGATGAACAATTTATGCTCATGTTAAAAAAAATATTTTCAGGAACAAATTTGTGCACTGCTGACGTCAAGGAATTTGCACTTGAAATAAATAAAAATTAAAACAGTACACCCCCATCAAATTCATAGCTAGATATTACATTGTTTACATATCACAAATCAGCCCAGCATCCATGAACATGAGCCCTGTCCTATGACAGCTAAAGGGGGCACTAATTCAAGCACTCATGTAAAGTATTAACCTTATCCCCCAGAAAAAAGCCCAGACACTGTATATATTATCTATATTTTCATTTTCAGTGATGCAGCAGTCAGCTCATAATGTTCCAAAGCTTTCTACAGATTAGCGACCATCTCACCCCATCCGACAACTAGCAGAGGACTCAATCAGCTACATTAACATTTTAGATTAAGTAACATGGAGACAGTTGTATTTGCCATACTATAGTTTACAACTATGCAGCTCCCATAGTAAATTTAAGAATATGAAGCACAAATAAAGAAATTAGACTGAAGCATAGCTCCGTATCAACAACATAGAAATGTTCATTAATTTTTGCCATGTCAGACAATCAACCAGATTCAAGTACAAGTCATTCATAATAATATTTTTAGTGTGCCCCCATATGAGGCAGAATCAGATCACCCTAGCATAATTAACTGAAAGATCAGTGGGGTAAACCTAACTTTTAATTCTAGTCCATAAATATTAATATTAACTTTGACTCACCCAGAAAAATAAATTGACTTGATATTGATCTTCAACTGGCAAATCAGAAATTATAGAAAGTTTATGTGTGTGGGAGGGGGCACCCAACCCTTTTCAGCTAATTGTATAAACCTGGAGATTGTCATAATTTACTTAATAAAATGATATCTGAGTATAAAATATGCACCTTTATAGTGTGCTTTAAACATCCACAGTCATGATACTAAATACCAAGAGAAACAATTGCTGTCTACCTAGAAAAATATATTTGATACATCCATCCATCCATCCATACATACATACATAAATACAGATATTTCAAGCATGGGCATTAATGTCCTTCTAGCTTGCCAATATACCAAAACACTTGTTCTCATAATGTGTCTAGGCTGTTCTTAAAAATATCTAAACTAGTATTTGCTTTAATGTAATTTGGTAGTCTGTTCCAAACATCAGCTACTCTGTCAGAGAACCAATTAGTACACTTCTCATTCCTATAGAATCTTCTACATAGACTGTCTGATGATTCTCTAGTACTTTTTGTTAACCCCAAACATTCCTAGAGGTTGCTGTCTCCAAATGCCCTATATACTTGAATAAGATCTCCTCTAAGATATCTGTAAGAGACACTGTACAAGTTTAGATATTTTAGCCTTTCATAATAACTTAAATTTTCATATCCAAGGATGCCCTTGGTATATTTCCGCTGTACTCTTTCCACTTTACTCATGCTTGTTTTCTTATATGGTTTCCATATTGTTATTTCATACTCATGTTTGGGTCTAATGTAACTAACAAACAATGACTTCATTATTTTTGATTTCCTAGACTTTATAAATCTTTTTATACAACCTATAGTTCTATATAGTTCTATCACTAACCAACTGGTTGACATGATTAGAAAAACTCATAACTGAATCTACCCATATACCCAGGTCCTTAAATGAGTGTACAGTTTCAATCACTGTGTGCTGTATTAAATATTCACCTTTCAGTTTATGTCTCCCAAATCTCATCTGCTTAATTTTTGATGTATTTATCAACATATTATTCTCCTGTGCCCAAATGGTCCATTTACTAAAGTTATTTGGCAGACATGCCTTATCTGTAACACATGTAATCAGTTTATCCAATTTCAGGTTATCTGCATTTAGACTGTAGAACACCTCAGATGAAAATGTTAGGTCTGAATGATACAATCTAAAGAAGTAAGGGTCTAGGAGAGAGCCCTGTGGGGCACTGTGACTGTAACGAAGGATTTCACCTGTCCAGATGCTGTATGATACGTGCCATGTCCTATTTGTAAGCCATGCAATTATCCATGTTATCAAGATTACATCAATACCCAGTTGTACTAATTTATTGATCAGTGTTTTGTGTATGACCCTATCAAATGCTGAAGTTAAATCTATATAAATTACATCACAGCACACTTTTTCATTCACAGTTGTTACTATATTTTTATAGAACATCATGTTACAGGTGGTAATAGATCTGTTTTCAACATATGCATGCTGATATATGGTTTCAAGTCTTGACCTATCCAGTTCTGACAGTAATTTATCCAATATTACGTTCTCTACTATTTTTCCACAACATGAAAGTAGACTTAAGGGTCTATATGACTCTGGGTTTTTCCTACTCTCCTTTCCCTTAAAGATAGGCTTAATAAGTGCATGTCTCCAATCTTGAGGACTCTCCCGATATTTATATTACTTAGTGAATAATAGATATAATGGTACTGTAAGTTCTTGCTGAAGTGTTCTCAGGTCATTATTACTAATTCCGTCTCCTCCCTGTGCTATGTTTGGACCCAGTTTGCACAGTTCGTTTTCAATATAATCTAATTTGATTCCAGTATCTGGAGTTAACTGGATGTCACTAGGACAACTTATCACCCTTTTTGTACAGCCAAACTGTTTTGCATAAGATTTTGTAAATATATCTATAATCTGTTTTGTCTGAGAATAAATTTTCGAATCTGCACACAGTTTATCCATTTGTGTGTCTTTACTCTTTCCACATCTTATGTATCTATAAAAAGGGTCTATATTAGCAAATCGATGTGGCAGAAAGCCAAACACCATTTCATCAACACATATGTGTCAAACTTCCAGGTTACCGAACAGCCAGATCACCAATTTTTATTCCTAGGGGAAAAAATTGGTTTTCTGTTGCTGTGAATTTGCCCTTTTCCCCACTATAGTGTGATCTCAGAGTTAGTATATTTAGTTAGGGGGTGTAGGGCACAGCCCCCCAAATTGAGGGGTGTGGGGGCCAATGCCCCCCACTTTATAATGTTTGTACTAGTGTGTCGTATGTAGTTGGCCTACCATTTTTTTTCCCTAGGAAAAAAAACAGTGATCTGGCCATTCGGTTACCTGGGAGTTTGACACATATATGTCGATGAAACAATGTTTGGCTTTCTGCCACTTTGATTTGCTAATATAGGTGCTACAAAAAGGTTTGCTATTATGCTCAAAATCTTGATATACATTTTCTTCAAATTTTTCTTGATCTTGTCTCACACTATGCTTAATCTGTTTGTCCAGCTTGTTTATTTCAGTTTTCAAAGTTTAGTTCAACCTGTTTTCTATTTCTTATATCTTTTGTCTCTTACCTTAATCAGATATCTTGTTCTTATACAAATATTTAACCCCCTGATTTTGTATGCCTAGATCTTGATGTTAAACATTTTTTTAATTTTTTTGCAATCAAACAATTTCTCTTTCAAAACCTTCCACATTCCATCTGCAGTTTTTCCACTAGCAACAAACTAACCTTTATAACCCATGATCACTGCACATCAGTGGTGGTAAAACCTAACTTGAAGTTGCAGTAATTTCTTTGGGAAAACAAACAATGTCTAGTATGTTCTGTCCCCTGATAGATTTTTTTTTTTTACTATCTGAAGCAATTGTTGTTCCTGAATATATACTGTGGATAATTTCCTTACTAACGTTGTTGAATCAATATTATTCTGGTTTGTTTCTGGAAAAATTAAGTATTTCATGCAAGAACTGTATGAATTCCCCTAGGTCATCTGCACTTGACTTTGGTGATCTATACACTCCAACAATTGTTATATATTCCAAGGTTGTCTTTATTGTCACAGTTACACAGTCTACAGTATTGGCATTATTGAACATGTACTAATAACAGGTCTTACAGCTACAATATCTTTAACCCCTATCATAACACCTCCACCTGATTTTTTGTTAGAATGTCTGTTGCAGTAAAAACATTTATACCCTGACAGAACTGGTTTCCAGTCATTGTTCATTAACATGTTTCACAAACAGTAACAACATCAGTCTTATGGGAACTTAGCAAATTTTCCAGTAAAAAAAATTATTATTAATGCTCCTAGCATTAACAACCATCAGAGATGCATCACATTTTGCTATCCATGAACTGTTAAATTTTCAACCTCGCAAAAATCCTGCCTAGTGTTTGTCAAATACTGCAAAATATCTGCTGCAAAAATTCTCTTCCCTGATTTTGACAAATGCACACCATCCTGTCTGAACACGTGTGCCCAAAACTAGGCTTGAATGCTCTACACATTTCCATTTTTTAAAATAGGACTTTTCCCGTGTAGGTATTTACGCCAAAAATCTTTTAAATCACAATGACCTGACTATCCTTTCTATAGGTGATTTGTGAAAAATACATCCTAACACCAGTGTAATCTATACCATCTAAGAGGTCTGTCAGTTCCCTACTAACAGTCAGAGAATCCTTACGGGTGACATAATTTGTATCAACATGAATAAAAACAGATCCATGCTTCCTTACATTGAGGTGTTTCAAGGCTTATCTCACATCTTAAACAAAAAAGATGCTGTAAAACCAATCCACCAAAGGAAAACAAGCTGTCAGACCTGGAACAACCACCGGGTAGTACAACGGCCAAACCTCACAATAAGGTGCAACGTACTCGAAAGAAGCTCCAAACGCTGCAAAATAAATCCAAAAAGCAAGGCTCCACAGAAAATCCAACAGCTTTATAGGGGCTTGCTGGTACAAAGAAGAACCACCCCTGTGCAATGGTGGATTAGGATACTGCCTACCCTCCTGATATTCCTTGAGATCCCTGTTAAGTTTCCTGTATTCGCGATTAAGCACAGTGTCACATTGTTTATCAATGTGTTTCCTTAAATCATAATATTTCTGTTTTTCTTCTTCTATAGTGAACATCAAGTCAGAAGTAATTTTTTCATTAAACTTAAATATATCATTTTGTAAAGCCTTAATTTCTGAATCGTTTTTCTTAATAATGGCTTTCACTATACCAAAACCACATTCATCAAAAACCTTAAGCAATTCTATATGAAAGTCACTGCCACTGATAACATTGTTCGGGTACTTATGAACCCGTAAACCTTTAGGAACAATGTGCTTATGAAGACATTCATGTAAATATAAATTGTCAAGTTCTAAAGTCTTATACCTGTATAAGGCATTTTCAAGGGACCGCATACTGTCAGAAAAAGAAGATGTTTCGTCAGAGTTAATCCCATTATCCTCGACAAACTGAAAAATAGGTTTACAGTTAACCCAATCCTTAAAGGTAGAAGCTGGAGGTCCCATAGAACCATGTACGTGATGATTAGAGACAGTAGGAACACCTGCTGCAGAGTCCCGAAGTGCAGCTGGAGTAACAAAAAAATCAGTGGTTTCCGAACCTCCTGGAGCATCAGAAGAACGGTTAAGTCCATTCGGACAATCTCGAGTGAGCACTCCCATAGTCCTCGTGGTGAGCACTTTGAGAATATCTTGTTGTTCTGTAATGACAGTTTGTAAACCTTGTCCCAATGGAGTAAGCAAATTAACTAATTGGGTAAGTTGCCCCGTGAGTTGGCGTGTGTCAGTTGAAACTAACTGCACACCGTCCTCCGTACCAACGCCAGAAGCGGAAAGCCCCAAGCCTGCCTCCATAACACGACTGAAACAAAAAAGATGCTGTAAAACCAATCCACCAAAGGAAAACAAGCAGTCAGACCTGGAACAACCACCGGGTAGTACAACGGCCAAACCTCACAATAAGGTGCAACGATCGAAAGAAGCTCCAAACGCTGCAAAATAAATCCAAAAGCAAGGCTCCACAGAAAATCCAACAGCTTTATAGGGGCTTGCTGGTACAAAGAAGAACCACCCCTGTGCAATGGTGGATTAGGATACTGCCTACCCTCCTGATATTCCTTGAGATCCCTGTTAAGTTTCCTGTATTCGCGATTAAGCACAGTGTCACATTGTTTATCAATGTGTTTCCTTAAATCATAATATTTCTGTTTTTCTTCTTCTATAGTGAACATCAAGTCAGAAGTAATTTTTCATTAAACTTAAATATATCATTTTGTAAAGCCTTAATTTCTGAATCGTTTTTCTTAATAATGGCTTTCACTATACCAAAACCACATTCATCAAAAACCTTAAGCAATTCTATATGAAAGTCACTGCCACTGATAACATTGTTCGGGTACTTATGAACCCGTAAACCTTTAGGAACAATGTGCTTATGAAGACATTCATGTAAATATAAATTGTCAAGTTCTAAAGTCTTATACCTGTATAAGGCATTTTCAAGGGACCGCATATTGTCAGAAAAAGAAGATGTTTCGTCAGAGTTAATCCCATTATCCTCGACAAACTGAAAAATAGGTTTACAGTTAACCCAATCCTTAAAGGTAGAAGCTGGAGGTCCCATAGAACCATGTACGTGATGATTAGAGACAGTAGGAACACCTGCTGCAGAGTCCCGAAGTGCAGCTGGAGTAACAAAAAAATCAGTGGTTTCCGAACCTCCTGGAGCATCAGAAGAACGGTTAAGTCCATTCGGACAATCTCGAGTGAGCACTCCCATAGTCCTCGTGGTGAGCACTTTGAGAATATCTCGTTGTTCTGTAATGACAGTTTGTAAACCTTGTCCCAACGGAGTAAGCAAATTAACTAATTGGGTAAGTTGCCCCGTGAGTTGGCGTGTGTCAGTTGAAACTAACTGCACACCGTCCTCCGTACCAACGCCAGAAGCGGAAAGCCCCAAGCCTGCCTCCATAACACGACTGAAACAAAAAAGATGCTGTAAAACCAATCCACCAAAGGAAAACAAGCAGTCAGACCTGGAACAACCACCGGGTAGTACAACGGCCAAACCTCACAATAAGGTGCAACGTACTCGAAAGAAGCTCCAAACGCTGCAAAATAAATCCAAAAAGCAAGGCTCCACAGAAAATCCAACAGCTTTATAGGGGCTTGCTGGTACAAAGAAGAACCACCCCTGTGCAATGGTGGATTAGGATACTGCCTACCCTCCTGATATTCCTTGAGATCCCTGTTAAGTTTCCTGTATTTGCGATTAAGCACAGTGTCACATTGTTTATCAATGTGTTTCCTTAAATCATAATATTTCTGTTTTTCTTCTTCTATAGTGAACATCAAGTCAGAAGTAATTTTTTCATTAAACTTAAATATATCATTTTGTAAAGCCTTAATTTCTGAATCGTTTTTCTTAATAATGGCTTTCACTATACCAAAACCACATTCATCAAAAACCTTAAGCAATTCTATATGAAAGTCACTGCCACTGATAACATTGTTCGGGTACTTATGAACCCGTAAACCTTTAGGAACAATGTGCTTATGAAGACATTCATGTAAATATAAATTGTCAAGTTCTAAAGTCTTATACCTGTATAAGGCATTTTCAAGGGACCGCATATTGTCAGAAAAAGATGATGTTTTGTCAGAGTTAATCCCATTATCCTCGACAAACTGAAAAATAGGTTTACAGTTAACCCAATCCTTAAAGGTAGAAGCTGGAGGTCCCATAGAACCATGTATGCGATGATTAGAGACAGTAGGAACACCTGCTGCAGAGTCCCGAAGTGCAGCTGGAGTAACAAAAAAATCAGTGGTTTCGAACCTCCTGGAGCATCAGAAGAACAGTTAAGTCCATTCGGACAATCTCGAGTGAGCACTCTCATAGTCCTCGTGGTGAGCGCTTTGAGAATATCTCGTTGTTCTGTAATGACAGTTTGTAAACCTTGTCCCAACGGAGTAAGCAAATTAACTAATTGGGTAAGTTGCCCCGTGAGTTGGCGTGTGTCAGTTGAAACTAACTGCACACCGTCCTCCGTACCAACGCCAGAAGCAGAAAGCCCCAAGCCTGCCTCCATAACACGACTGAAACAAAAAGGATGCTGTAAAACCAATCCACCAAAGGAAAACAAGCAGTCAGACCTGGAACAACCACCGGGTAGTACAACGGCCAAACCTCACAATAAGGTGCAACGTACTCGAAAGAAGCTCCAAACGCTGCAAAATAAATCCAAAAAGCAAGGCTCCACAGAAAATCCAACAGCTTTATAGGGGCTTGCTGGTACAAAGAAGAACCACCCCTGTGCAATGGTGGATTAGGATACTGCCTACCCTCCTGATATTCCTTGAGATCCCTGTTAAGTTTCCTGTATTCGCGATTAAGCACAGTGTCACATTGTTTATCAATGTGTTTCCTTAAATCATAATATTTCTGTTTTTCTTCTTCTATAGTGAACATCAAGTCAGAAGCAATTTTTTCATTAAACTTAAATATATCATTTTGTAAAGCCTTAATTTCTGAATCGTTTTTCTTAATAATGGCTTTCACTATACCAAAACCACATAATCAAAAACCTTAAGCAATTCTATATGAAAGTCATTGCCACTGATAACATTGTTCGGGTACTTATGAACCCGTAAACCTTTAGGAACAATGTGCTTATGAAGACATTCATGTAAATATAAATTGTCAAGTTCTAAAGTCTTATACCTGATACCTTATCTCACATCTTCTGTTCTTGCTCCTGGCAAGCATAACAGTATTCGATCTTCATTATCATCCCTGCAAATATAAATATCAGTTCCCCTAATAAATAAATCTCTAATTATTAAAATATCTTTGCTGGCCAGGTGTGAAGAATCTTCAGCTTCTAATACAGTAATATCTGCTCTGTCAGTTGTTACGAAGGCTAGCTCTTCATCACTATTAGTCTTATTAATCCCACTGTTTACATTGCGTATTAAATTCTCATCCAGCTGACGCTGTAAATCCACAGCTTGAGCCATGTAGTCAACATCTGTTTTTCTCTTCTTTTTTCATACAGTAATGTTCTTCAATCTTTCCACGTTCAGTTTTGATTTCTTCCTTTTCACCTGCTCCTTGCCTCTTTTTTCTACCTTCTCCGTTGGAAAAATGATGCCTTTTTCTGAAGTCTGAAAGTTTTCTGATATAAAAATATCATCATTCCCTGTAACCTATGTGTTACATAACAAAGCAGTGTCCTTTTTACCACGTATTTTCTTTCCTTTACAGTCATTAATCAGTTTCTTTTTCTTCCTTGTTATTTGTTGTGAACTTCTTCCTTTCTTTCTTTTTTTGTTTCCTTCTAAACAAACTGGATCCTCAGTTGCTGAATACTTGCATTCAGGATTCTAACGTTAGTCCATTATTAACTGTAAAGACGCACCATTGGTACTACTCTGTGTTACTCTATGAACAGTAAAAGCAAAGGTGAAAATCCCACCCAAAAGAACCAAATGGAACACAACCATTTCATCTAAGCAAATCTTAGGCAAACATATCTTATAACATATTCACATGTATAAATATGCAAACACAGTGCTATAACTACTAATCATCAGATAAATCTAAAGTATGTCATCTAGAGAACTCATTTCTTTATAACTAGGGAATAATTCTTCCCCCGATTTACTTTATACACCAGTCATGATTGCTTTAAATCCACTTCTAAGCATGCCAGTTAGCAAAAATCTACATTTTGACATTTATAAATCTTAGCCATCCTTCCTTCTTGTATTAACAATTGTAAACTTTTATCTAGGTTAATATTTGTGCAAGTGTAATCATGATCCATTATAGAAGAGAGAGAGAGAGAGAGAGATAGCGAGCAAGAGAGAGAGAGAGAGAGAGAGAGTGAGAGGGGGGGGGGACCCCCCCGACACACAGATGCATATATTCTATTAAACAATAAGTTATATATTCATACTCACACCCCCTTATTCAGGTTATTCAATTTAGTTTTCCATTAACAGGTGATTAAAAACACTGCTAATCTTTGAGACATATTAGGTGAAAAGTCACATATTTATCCAATAACTTTAACTATGGAGTAAGAAATTGTCTCAGGTTATTCTTCATAATCATCCTCTACTTTTACTGAACTTGTTTGCTATACAGTCTGATGGAGATGTTTAGCATAATTTTCTTCCACTGCATAGTTCAGCAGATGGGACACCTCTTGTATTCTGTCCATTGTTGACTACATGTTTGTGAACATCTGCATTCCTGTAAAAATAAATAAATAAAAAAGCTTTCAAAATGGCAAGAAATAATAGTTTATATTTTTCTTATACCTGTGGCATTCTTCAATAACCATTGTAAATTGCAACTGTTGAAATAGTGTAGATTCTGCAAAGTCATTTTCCACTGTAGTAGGTAAGTCTTATTTATACACCTTTCCCAGGTTGCCAAATATGTCATAACACTTGTTTTTGGACTGGAAAACAAACTATGCCAACATCGCCTAAGGTTTTCTAGTAAGTCACTCCAAGTCCCTGAATGGAGCCGTAATGCCTTCTAAATCCTCCAACACCTTTTTACCCAAAACAGCCTGCTGATCTATCTTTAGTTTATGAAACCCAAAAATCAGTACCTTCCTCTCCTTCCAAAACTGCATTGAGTTGCAAATTTCTGTCTATACACTTTTCACTTACAACAAAACCAGATGATGCTTAACATATGCCAATTACTATAGTGTTCAATAGCTCTGCCTCTTATTTCATGCCCCCCCCCCTCAAAAATTGGATAGTTTACAAAGCTTTAGCATTTCAGACATTTATAAACATTACACTATATTACGGTGGTGCTGTGGTAGCATCGTCATCTCACAGTAAGACGCTGTCCGGTTCGATTCTCAGCTAGAGCATCTTCTGCGTGGAGACATGCTTGAATGGACGTGCCTTCGTTGAAGGTTGTGCGTCAGGGCTGGCAACTCGGTACATAAAAATCCACTGCCAATCATTAGCGGACCAGAGTTCCGCTGTGGCGACCCCTAACCAGGAAAAGCCGAAAGACACAAACAAACACTATATTACACCAATCATAGTCAGAGTAGTGGTGCAGTGATTAGCTCAGTGCAGCACATTGTCCTGAGAATAAACTGTTTTGGAATCTGGTCCATTGCATGCGTACATGTTGTAGTACACATTCATGCTTATTTCAGATGACCATATCAGTTTTCAGTAGGTGTTTTGGTTTCCTTCCACATCTCAGGGACTAACTAATATAAAAAGCAAAAGAAACTCAGACAGTGATGTAAAAATAACATCGACAGCAGCACAATACCAAACTAAGAACCAGTAAACACCAGTAGACCTTCTTCCAAGGAGTAAATATTTATTGGCTAAGCACTTTCATTCAAAGAACTTCTTCAGAACAATTGAATAAAAAACGCACCCATAAATACCCCTCATCATATGTCACATGTAAAAACAGCCAATAAAAATGAAACACTAATCAAGTCTATAAAAGTCAAATACCATAAAATTTCAGTTTCAGTAATGCAGTAATGGAACAAGATTCATTAATCCCAGGGTGGTTACAGGCATTGAGCATTAACTGCCATACCAACTCTTTTTTGTCTAAATGTTCCTCAATAACCCACCAATGAGCATTTTTTGACTTGTTCAATAACTAAAAAAATTAAAACTGGACCTTTAGACAAAAAAGAGTAGGTATGGCAGTTAATGCTCAATGCCTGTAACCACCCTGGGATCAATGAATTGTGTTCCATTACTGCATTACTGAAATTGAAATTTTATGGTATTTGACTTTTATAGACTTGATTAGTGTTTCATTTTTATTGGCTGTTTTTACATGTGACATATGATGAGAGGTATTTATGAGTGTGTGTTTTTATTCAGTTGTTGTTCTGAAGGAGTTCTTTGAAGTAAAGCACTTAACCAATAAATATTTGATCCCCGGAGGAAGGCCTACTGGTGTTTACTGAATGTTAAAAGTAAGCTTAATAGCAAGGATTTCAAGATAAAAAGCTTCTTCAGTGCTTAAAATCATACTAAAACATATTATCATATATACACCACATGAACAAATTCAAAGCAAAGTGCAGCAACAATAACATGATTAAAATAAACAATTGAATAGTTGTTTCATGGAAAAAGAGACATTTTTTGAAAACAGGTTTTAAACTCACAGCATCATTCAGCCCAGGAGCACATCTGCTTCAAAGTAATTAATCTATTTATATCCAATATATTCAGTGTTCAACACAATATCCTCTCCTCTAATACTTCTTTCAATGGCTTTTATAACTCTGAATGTGAAACTATGCATTTTATCTGAACTTATGTTATGTTTAGCTAAAGCATTTTTCTCCACCTCCCTATATATGTCAGATAGGTGCTAGACTATCCTTTCCTTTAACATTCTGTTGGTTTTCCCAACATAAGATGAATTACATTTTTCACAGGTGGCTATGTAAACCACATTCGTAGTTTTAAAAGTGGCAAACATTTGGAAATAAAATGTCTTGCTTGTATTAGGGTGTACAAACACATTGTTCTTATTTATATAGTGACAAAACTGGTAATCATAGCAAGGCACAGTATTTTTTAGTTTTAATTATAGCATTCTTAGAGCACATTTGTAGGTCTTTATAACAAAGCTGTTGTTTCAGATTCCTGAATTTTCTAAACACAAAACTAGGTGATGAACCTACAAGCACTCAGTTGTTTATTTTATTGTCGCTGCACTTCTGTTGGTTTGAATTTGTTCATGTGGTGCATATGTGATATGTGTTTTAGTATGATTTTAAGCACTGAAGAAGAGTTTTATCCTCTTCCTAACTATCATAGTTTATATATTAACTTATTATTTAACTACAAATGTTTTTATCTGAATCCCTTTTGTCAGGCTGAATGTAAATATTGTAAATAGTTATTGAATGTTATAAATGTATTAAATTATTGTGTTATTTCATCAAAAGAAAAATCATTTGAGTAAAAAAAAAAAAAAAAAGTTTTATCTGAAAAGTACATCACACTGTGAGTTTCTTTAACTTTTTATTTTTGGACTGTTTTGTTTGGAACTCTATACTGGGTGTTTACCAGTTTGTTTTTTTGAAGGGACTAACAAATATGTGAACTGGGGAGTCTGCACACTGCATGTAACAATAGTTTAGCATTGCCTTTCCTCTCACTTGCATATTAAATAATGTTCTCTATCGGTATAACTTTGTTTCTCAAAGTTCCTGAAAATAAAAGGACAACTGCAGAGGTTATGCTATATATTTTTATGCTGAATAATAATGCCAATGATAAAAATAAGCTGCATTTTTAGGAACACTGGTAAAACATTAAAGAGTCTGATGGGCTGAATGTGTTTCCAGTTATCAGAGCAGCAGAATATATACAAGGAAAATAATTACCACTTTAGAAACTGTTGATAAAGTACTGATTCATACTAAGGTGTGTGTTAAACTACAGGTGGGTATTTTATTTTTAATGAAGTAAAATGGTATCTGTGACTGATCCTATGACACAACTCTTAGAAATGCATGGCAAATTTGGATTTGTAATTAACAGCACAAAAGATAACTGGGTGCTATTTGCATTTTTTTTTCTTTCTTGTCATAAATAGTTTCCTTTTTATTGCAACAGTGAGGCGCAGAGATCAAATTACTACTAATTTAAAAATTAAATGGGAGTGTGAAGTATTTCCTCTGTATTCCTGCTGAAGGAGTTCACATTTGAGTGACGTCTATGAGACTGTTAAATAAGTTGCACTGCCTGTCCATGAAATTTAACAAAAAAAAAAAAAAAAAAAAAAAAAAACAGAAACATGAAGCTTCTGGGCATGTGGCTGACATTGCCTAGACAGCTCACCCATCCATAATGGTCAGTAGAAAAATAACAATTATCCACTAAGTGGTCACAATACTATTTCTTTTTGAAGGACAGAATCATTTAAACCATTTCTGAAAGAACAAATCACTTGAAAAACATGAAAACACACTTCTTCATTCAAATTATTATTTTTTCCTTCAGTGTTTGATTCTATTTTTATAAAATGTAAAATGATAGCTGCTACAACAATCCGGATAATGTTCTCCGTTGCAGACCACAAGTCTCCTAATGTATGAATATTCCAACCAATTTAATGACTGTCAAATAAATAATCACAGTCGAATTAGGTGCCTTTCGTCTTTCAAATCGCAAAGACTTCTTCAGATACTTCGACATTAGCACTCCCCCCACTTAAAGTACCCTCCTATTCTATCACATGACTTATTTAGTCTAATAGATTTGTTCAACATATTTAAAAACCTACAACTTTAAAATGTTTCAATCAATTATAGCTTGTTGTTACATGTTAAAAAATTGTTCTACAGTAAAATACTCATACTACTTATTTTATCCCTAAACCTTCATACTTTGTCACTTATGTTAGCTACACCTTTTTAAATTATTCAGCCTTAAAATACATAGAATGGAATTAAGTTTGTTTATTCCTGGATTTGACAGTGATTATTTATTTGACGGTTGTGACAGATGTACTGCATTGTCTAAAACTTAACATATCTTTTTCAGCTAAGTATGGCATTTCATTGTACTGATAGTTTACAGTTTCACAGTTTTCAGAAGTTGATTCCAGGGGCACAGATAAGTCCGGTGGAAGTAGCAGAAGAGTTGTGGATAGTTGGGTAGGTTTAGCAGTGTTGTCATTTATGAAATTGTGGACTAGGTTAACTAGAGAATCATATAGTGCATTGTACCTTTGCCTGCATTCATGGACTTTGTTGAAAGTGTGCTGAGGGGTGAACAGAGATGTTCCATGCAGTTGTTGACTAGGTATTTAGTTTTCTGGTGGAGTTTGGAAGATGCAGTGAGAACCATTAGGGTACACTTGGCAGCAGTGAGCACTGCAGCCAGATTTTCAAATGTTAGGGATTTTATTAAACACTGGTGTAATCTGAAGATTTTAAAAGGGTGGAAGATGGTTTGGGTTTTGGCAGAAGAAGTTAGATTTCCTATAGGGAAGTACTTGCTTAGGGCATTGTTGAAAGGTTTTTATGACTTAGATTGTAATTATTATAGACATGTCTTATGGATGTCATCTCCTGTTTTTATGTATGCGGGCACTTTTCAAATGAGTAAATTATTGGGCAACCTTATATGGTGGGGTGAATATATTACAGAGACTGAAGTGCTGATTTGGTTAAGCAGACCGGTTAGGAGTGGACAACAGGAATACTGCATGGGTTTGGGCTTGGAAGAAATTAGCAGAAGGTAAGTTAATGGATTTTGTGTTTTAACAACCAGAAGGTAGACAGTTGTCAGTGGGGCAGTTTGTTCATATGCTTAGGAATGTTTTGAGAAGTCTGGGCATTGAAGGAGACAGGTTTTCTAATATTTAATATAGGAAAGATAGGGCATCTGATATAATGGGGAAGACCAGGGAGATGGGCAACTAATGCCTTTCTGGTATATATTACATAATGGAGGAGTGTTGGAGTATATGGGATGTGGTAAGGCTACTTTATTTATTCTTGGTTTAAATTTACAGGCAGGAAGAAGGTTGTCCTGTACGGACAGTAATTTATTTCTGCTAAAGGAACATCAGTGAGGCATGGAATTTTGTCCCTGGGCCTTGATCCAGCAGTCTGAGATGTTTGTTGGTGAGGTCACAGAGATTTATTACTGGAGCCAGTTGATGGGTATGCTGGATGAGGTACAGGCAGCATGTAGAATTCCACAAGTTTTGGTAACACATGTAGGCAGCAATGATTTGAGTTTGCATCTAAGTGTAGGCTTCTTGCATGGATTATTAAGGGCCTGATATTTATTAAGCAGAAATTTCTGGGTGAAGTACTGATTTGGTCTGCAACATTCCGAAATTATTTTGGAATTTCCCTGTTAGTTTTAAGGGAAATGAGGACATGAGGAGGTTTCTTAATCACATGGTGGTCAGGGCAGGTCCTGTGTTAAGTTACTTAGTCCCTGAGCACTGGGATTTTGCAGACAGGGACGTGAGTGGTCACAGAAATTTTGGGTGGGATCTGTTTAATGTGGATCTATCCTTATTCTTGAGGGATGTGGTAGTTCAAGGTACAAGTAGCTGAAGTCTGGGGTAAGTAAATCAGTTTGTAAGGAAAACAGGAACAGGCTGCCTTTTTTGGTTTATTTAGACTGAGCTGTCTCTTATGCTGCTTTTGGAGTGGTTTGGTTGGAATACTGTTAGTTGTTTGTGATATTGAGGTGAGTGTTCTGTTATGCTGACGGTACCTGATGGTCCTGAATATTGCTAAAATCTAGTTTTGTTCCTAGATGCTTTATTATATTGACATGAGCAGTCTGCCATACTCCCAGATTTGGCTTTGAATGTCTGCAATTTGTTTCTACCTTATTTGAATAACATTTTCAGAGATATAATTTGGTTTGCAATAACATTTGGTCACACTGTCTATGTTGGTGTTGTTATTTGTGCTGGGCATGGGGTTCAGGGAAAATTGAGTTTGCCATGTAGACTTATTTTTCTCTCTTGTGCAGAGGAGAGATGAGCTGGTAATTATGTTATTGGGGATTTACATGTCAGCTAGGAAAAAGAGAGGGAGAGTAGAGTGAGTGAGTGCAGGAAATGGGAAACTGACTAGGTGATAGGTCCTGTGGGCAGGAAGTGAGGTATATGGAATTAGTGGAAGGGGAGGATTATGCACATATTACTAGGGATAGGTAACCTAGTGTCTTTGACACTAAGGTTAAGAGCTCACACTCTACCATCTCTTGCTTCATTGGTTATATTTTAGGATTTTAGGGTGGAAAAAGGAGTCTTCCCTTTGAGGTTGAAAAGAAGCCCTTCTTTTCCTCCCTTTCTTTTGGTTTATTTAGAGTGAGCAGCGGCTTATGCTGCTTTTGGGGAAGTATTGTTGTTGTTTAGTGAGTGGTATCATAATGCTGCTACTTAGTTGGGATATTGATGTGAGTGTTCTGCCATGCAATGCATTCCTGATGGTTCTGAATGTTGCTGATATCTAATTTAGCTCCTAGCTGTACTATTACATTGAGGTGAGCACTCTTTCATGCTGCCCGTATGCAAACTTAAATGTCTTGCTAATATATGTTGTTTTCTGAAGCTGGTTTGAATGAAGTTTTCAGTGTTATCATTTGGT
>NC_056726.1:413658982-413761482 GCF_019279795.1 Protopterus annectens | reverse complement strand
ACTCTTTTTCTCTGGGAACTAGCCCTGCCCCACTCAGCCACACTACACTTAGCTTCACTCACTACACTCCCCACCCACCCCCATATCATTAAATTTATGGACCAAAGCATATCACCTGTTCCACCCCTACCCCCATATTATAAATGCTATTGGCCAAAACATATCCCCTGATACTTCACTACCCATACCAGCCAATATAGCCAACAAATTAAAAGCTAATAATTAATTAATTAATTACAAATCAGAAAATAAAAATCCTTTTCCCTATCCTCCTGTTGTCAACTCCTTCACCTAACAGGTGCATCCTGGTGTTTTTTGTCATTTTCTTCCACCAGTTTCTTTTCTATACTCTTCGATACAGCTATTTCACACCCCCCATCATGCATATACATCTACTTCAAGCATCCTAAGCCAATTAACTACTTAATTGATCATGCCTTACCTACACTCAAACCAAGTCCTCCGCAAAACCCCTACTTACTCCCTCTCCACAGATACAACTCCCTAATCTGGCCATCCCTTTCAGCATAGATAAAATCCTGCTCAAAATATACATTAGTAATATACACCAAGTACAAAACCCCACACTGCAGTGCAAAAAAGTACCAAAACTACTTCTCCATAACCTCAAAAACTCCATCGCCCACCCAATAAATTAATAGAGAGCAAAGATGTACATCCCAACCCTGGGCCAACATTAGCCCCACCTAAACAAACCCAACACGCAACCCACCCATACCCTCATTAATACTCCCTTCCTCATCATCCTCTAAAGCACAATAAACTCCTGTTTCTTCCTCCACACTAAAAATATATAATCTCAATGCCTGAAACATCTCCAGTAAGATATCAGACCTTCATGTATGATATCTCAATGCCTGAAACATCTGCAGTAAGATATCAGACCTTCATAGGTAGGTAGGTACTAGGCTATCGGCCCTAGGGCCCATACAAGCCTAGCCAAAAAATGTACCCTGGCTTTCGCCACCCAAGAAAATTATTTTCATGTGCCCCTGTCGAGCAGAGCCACAGAAGTGATCCCCGGGGTGAATTTCCCATTTCCCATCCAATCATCAAGATTTTTCTTGAAGAGTGCTATGTATGATATCTCAATGCCTGAAACATCTGCAGTAAGATATCAGACCTTCATGTATGATATCTCAATGCCTGAAACATCTGCAGTAAGATATCAGACCTTCATGTATGATATCTCAATGCCTGAAATATCTGCAGTAAGATATCAGACCTTCATGTATGATATCTCAATGCCTGAAACATCTGCAGTAAGATATCAGACCTTCATGTATGATATCTCAATGCCTGAAACATCTGCAGTAAGATATCAGACCTTCATGTATGGCTTGAATTCCATCAGCTCTACATCCTAGTTATCCTAGTTATCACTGAAACCTGGTTAACACCTGAAACTAAAGATGAAGAAATCATTCCTTTCAGTTTCACCATCATTAGGAAAAACTGAATAGGTAAATAGGCTGGGGTATGGGCATCATCTTTCAAGCCACCATACAAATCCATATCCACCTCCCAACTATTCCACAATACAGCAATGAAGAAATACTAATAGCTAAACTCAACCAGAAATCCATAATCATTGTAGCCGTCAACACCCTCCCCCCCACAAAAAATGCCAAGACTACCAAAAACATGCATAGCTGCTTATCATCTTTCAGCCAAGGAACCATTCTACTCGATGACCTTAACATAAGTTTGACCTCTAACAAGCCTATCTCTACCTCCCATAATATTAATTTCTATTATTTCGCTCAGCTGAACCAACAACTAACTCAAGTTTACAAAGTATCAAAAAAAAATCCATACTAGACGTATATGCTCAACCAACTCTGAAAAAAATGAGCGAGCCAGCACCCTCCCAGACTCTCTCAGCAATCATCATCCCATGTACATCAACAGAAAATATGAGCCTCCCCCCAAACCCCTATACTTCAACTTTGAGAAACTTAACCAGTTTTGATAAATCCATATTTAATGACACACTTAATAAATGTCACCCAATCTAGGGATCCAAACTTATTCAATGACTGAAACAAAACATGCTGGAAGACAGATATGTGTCTCAGAGATTGACCCTTCTTTGGAACAAGCTTCCTATTCATGTTAAGCAGAGCCTTTCCCTGGCTCTGTCCAAATGCAGTTTGGATCAATGGATGGGAATTGCAACTTCACAACTGAGGTACCACCTATGTCCCATTTGGATGGGGCAATTTGTAGAATACTCAAGGCATAGACACAGACCAATGCCATCCTCTTGTCCCTAGGGTCCAAATTGGGTTATATTGGCTAGGTTTGTAAGGGCTCTTAAGCCATTAGCTTAGTAATTTCCTATGAACCTATTACTGGGAACCCCTTAAATATCTGCCTCTAGATGAAGCTGTGCATCATTTCAGTAACTCCCTAACTCCTTCTTAATCATACTAAATCAACAAGACCCACCAAGGCATAAAAGAGTGAAAGTAAATTCTGTCCAGTGGCTAACCTGTCAAACTAAACAACTCTTGTGAGATGGAGACAAATCTTGAAACAATAGCACAAAACTAGGACCCAATCTTACCTATATAGATATTGACACCTCAGAAATCACGCAAAGGCACAAGTTTGTTATGATACAAAAACCACAAACTAGACCACACATACAAAATCTCCAAAAGATTGTGGCAAAATGTAAATAACCTCTTAAAACCAGGCAGAAAACCCACTCCAAACCCCTTCTCATCTGAAACCAGCAGGGACATTGCAGACAAATTAAAAAAAGACTTCATATCCAGTACTCTGCTTAACTCATATAACAGCAACCCATACCCACCCCACCTACCACCCCCTGCCATTTGAATACCTCAATATAGCCACTGACACCATTTATTACCCTGTATTTATCCTAATTAATAGATTCATTACAGAAAACTACATCCCAGCTATATGGAAAGCTTCCTTCATAATCCTATTACACAAAGATGCCACATTCACCAAACTGTCATACTACTGTCCCATAGCAATCCTTCCTCCTCTCTTCAAAGTACATGAAAAATGCATATGTGATGAGGTATTGCCAGCTATGCAAGGAGATGTAGGGCAGAGGATGTGTAACATATGCTAACATAGCTATCCAGAGTTTTGTAAAGAATTATGTGTCATTTGTATATCAAACTTATTTGTACATGTGCTTGTGTTGAAAATGTATTTGTAAATATGCTTGTGTTAAAAAAAAGAAATACACCTGTATGTTAGACTGCATTGTAACTGTTGAAATGAATATATTGTAACAGAGGATTATGGAAGAGAAAAGGTTAATCTCAGTCCAGCTGACTTTGAAAAATAGTCTGAAATTAAATTACCTGGTTCAGACCATAAAGATTGTATCTTACAGTTCTGATTGCAGCCAGATACAAAATTTCTGTGAAAACTGGGACTAGGAATCCTACTGTATTGTCCTTAGGGGTGAACTAATTGCTACCCTGGAAGGGTGGAAGTTTTTGAAATGGTTTTATATTTTCCAGATGCTATAACACATCTTAGCAAAGTTATATGTGTGTGTATTTTGACACATATGTGCTAGTTTCTGGTTCATTTGCTAGTAAAGGGGGTAGTATGGGAATCAGAAGTTAGGTGACTAGATGTATGCAATGTCATTCTGTACTCTAACATTGTAATGATGTTTTAATACTAGATGAGACAGAAGTTTCAGGGCAGTCTGTTTGTGAAACTTGACAAAGAAGGACTGCTCCCCCACTTTGCCTTGCTTTGCTTTAGTAAGTGAACTATGGAACAGCAATTCTTTAGATCAGTCAGGAAAATATAGTGAAATTAGTTAAGTACTGTGTTTCTGTATCTGAGTGAATCTCTCCATCGTTGTTATTTTTAATATTTCTTGTGATTGAAACTCCTGGTGGGCAGGAGGCCAATGCTGACACAAAAGATGGTGAGTGTGTGTGAGTAAGAAAGACAGGCAGACAGAAATTTTCATAAAGTATCAAATAGCCACTGAGGCTAATTGAGCTTTAAGGCTCACAATTGACCCATGTAGCTGTTATGTGTGTGTGTGTGTGTGTGTGTGTGTCTGTCTGTCTGTATGGCTACTCAAGGTGAAATGTGTATCTGAGTGTCTGCAAGAACACAAATGAGCTCTGTGCCAGCTCTATGTTCTGGTATGTCAGGCTGGTGTGAGCCATGCATGGTAGAGGTAAATGTTCATTGGTGTCACCCTCAGCTGCGAGAACTGGCTCTGACAGGAGTTGCACTGGCATGTCCATGCCCATGGTCAGATGCACTGCAGCTATTTGAGCTTGGCTGATGTCTGCTGAATGAGTTCTAATCATGAGTATGCCCAGGACCATGACCCCATGCCCTACCATAATTGGGTGTGGACACCTCAGTCACTGACAAAGTAGTGAAAATAGTGCCCCTACAGGATCATGATCAGGAATAGCCACATTGTCTAACATCAGATGATGATGCTGACCTACATCCATGTGGAAGCTATCCCCATCCCAGCAGATGTTCCATCTCAGACACTGCCATTTCCATCATGTCATTCATCTGATCCAGTGAATCTGCCAAACAGTGGAGACAGTCACTCATGTTAACCTGTGCACATCTACAACCCTAAGCATGTCCTCAGAGGTCCTATTGGAACATGCCTGCACATCCACGATGGCCCTAGACATATGTCAAGTGGCACGTAGAGACACATCAAGATCAAGTGGAGGGTAGACAGCAAGCCTCCTCTGAGCACCCCTAACATCCCTTCTGCATGGCACCTCACACACACTTTGGCTCTAGCCAGAGCCAACAGCACTGAAGCCCCAGTAACCACACTACATTGATCAGGTGTGTCACTCACCTGTCTAAAATCTGAGGGCTCACTGGAATAGGTATGCATAGGCATACTGGCTGTGTCTGATGGAAATACAGAGGATGGCTGAATGTCAGCTTTGGTGTCAAAGTAAACCACTGCACCCCATGTCTGTGCCTCTGTATGGCAACCATTATCGTCAGAGTCTGCTGATACTGTGACATCAGGTGGTAAGAGTCCTACACCTAAACTGCCAGGATCATTGAAATTAATACCTACGTTAAAATTTAATATATGATAACATGCTAACATTGGTGCCACTATCACAGATGGTACAGCAATATATATGACACACACCTCCCACATATGGATAAATGCATATTTCTGACAAATGGTCATCAATAATCAAATAAAAATGCTCACCTTACCATGTGCAGATGAATCCACACTTGCTAGGGAGGATAGTCCTAGAAGAGTTGAAGCAAAGTAAGGACACAATCATCACAATTGCAATAACAGAGGGGGACACTGAATACACAATTTTTGCCTATATGTCCTTTAACAATAATTTTAACTGAAACTTGTCTGACATGTCCAACCAAAGCCCATGTGTAATGAACAAAAATGTGTTGCTAACACTATCAATGTATCAATAAGTTCATCCAAAAAAATAAATATAAAAACACATGAACTATTACTTACAATATTTTACTATACAAGCAAATCTTAAAAATTGGCATATGTAGGCTTACCTGGAAGCTGCTCCTTAGCACATGCTTGTCCTCTCAGAAGCATTAGCACCAGCATCAATCACATGCTGTTGTGCACTTTCTACTGAGCTCGCTGGATCTCTGACAGGGGACAGGAACTCTTCATTTGGTGTCAGTGGTGGGTCTGTAGCAGCCCCCCCTCCTTGTAGCCAGCTGTTCATGAGAAACTCTCTTCTGGGCTGATGAAATCATATCAGTGGCCCTGTGACACATATGATCATAAATCCTGGTGTACCCCCCACAGCATTTACCTCAGTGACTCTCTAGTTCCAAATCTGCATTTTGGGAAACATATCCCAACATCCTCTTTCAAACAGAAAGGCAACATGGTGCCTGAATGCCTAAATTATGACATCATTTTCTGCATTACTGAAAGGGGATTTAGGTGGATTTGTACGCTTGGGTGCCATAATTCTATGTGACACAAAACAAAGAAGGATACAATACATGAATATCACATAATTAAATTCCTGCTTATATACACATATATTTTCAACATTAACCACTGAAGACACAAAGTTCAGTTATTAAAATTTAAGGTTATGTGGTTATACCATATCACACTCACACACAAACCAATGTTTGGTCCAAAACGAGGAATACCAATGGACTAATGTATTGTCTACCTGGGAAAAAAAAACAGGATGACTATGCAATTTCACGATCAAAACTCTTGAGACACAGCTTCAGTTGTGGCAACACACAAATGGTACTTATCTCTCAAACCCCACCAAACAGTAGACAAATGATAGTTTGTACAAACCAAGGGATACCACATAATTAAATTGTTATAAATGCTTTCAACTCAATTCTCACAAAAATATGTGTACACATTTACAACAGAAAAGTCAATTTTATACGATTGTGAATTGCCTGTCATTGTGCCCAGCACTCCCCTGGAGGTGTCTATGGGCCATGTTAGAAGCCTAACACCCCTGTGTCATTGATAATATAGTGCATTACACTTTTTTGAAATAACATAAAAAGAGTGTAAGATAATCAGTTGTGACAATAACACTTGTGATGAAAGTTAATAAGGGCTGCCTATCTGAGAAAGTAAAATGCCTGCCAAAATGCATTTGCCAACAGTGAACTATAAGAAGTGCATACTGATAAAGTTCAATTTTCTAATGCATATGCACAGATGTTTTGGGTCTATATTACATCAACGAAAAACCTTTACAATGAACACCACATCGCAGACATGTATTCAACAAATCTAGCATGCAGTTGAAAAATACAATCATACCTTAACAAGATAAGAAGCACTCTGTGCAGATAAATCAAAATGAATAGCAATCTTCTGTATTCTCTGCATAGATAACTCTCCTCACCTTCAAGTTCTCTAGCTACACGGTTACCTTTTCATAGTGTAGATTCAGGCCACTGAGCAGGGTGAAGATGCAAATGAGGTACGAGCTCATTAAAATTGCTGAATCTCAAATGTCTGACTTAGTGTAGCAGGTGTAAATATAGTGTAAGCACTACCTCAGTGTTAGTTGCTAATTGATTGCAACTGTGAATGGTTGGTGTGAGGGAGAAGGTAGACAAAACACCAATTCAGTCTACTTTACCTGCAGTGAGTGTGTTACCCAGGATACACTTACAAAGTGTAGACGTAAATGCAGAATCTTTTAAATGGAAGTTAACAGCACACATTTATCTTGTTTGTTCACTAATAGCCAAACTTTACTCCCTTTGCTGAAAATTGAATTTTACTGCCATAGGTGTTTACTAGGCTAATGTCTCACTGACCTTTTCAAGCCTAGCCATGCATCCCAAATCTCTGACAAGTTCTGATACCCTTGCTAAGTGTGAGCATAGGCCTGGGAGATGAACCATTTGCAGGTTAGATGTGTCCATTAGAGACATAGGTGCCAAACCAGGGATAAATTTCCGGTTCCCCATCCAATTCTCCAAGTTGCACTTTAATTGGGTTAGGGAGGAACTCTGCTTCACATGGATGGGGAGCCTGTACCATAGATGGGGTAGTCTCTGGGATACAAACTTATCTTTACAGCAGGTCCTATTTATATTACAGACAAGGTTTAATTCTTTAGAACTGGTAATTTTGCTGCTGTTTGTTTTGTGGATATGCAGGAGGTCCATCAGAGAGGGGTCTGACAATGCTCTGTATGCCAGGCATAGATATCCCCTCAAAAGCCTGTAGGAGACAGAATACAGGGGTAGGGCCCTGAGGCAGTCTGCATAGGACATTTTACTTATACCCTGTATTCTTTTAGTGAGGAACCTCTATGGATGTTTCAATTGTTGGATATGCCTGGTTAGGTACATACGAAAGGGGGCATTGTATTCAATGATAGGTCTGATGAATGCCGAATACAGTGGAACAATGACTTCCTTGGACTTAGATGCCATACCTTTGTTTGGAAGCTGCACAACATAGAATGATTTCCTCACCACTGTAGACATGTGATGGTCAATGGCTAGATTACTATATGTGTGTCCCTAAGTCCCTGACTACTGGGTCAACACTAAGGGGTGTGTTGCCAATATAATAGTTATCAAGGATGGATGACTTCCCAAAGGATACTATTATGCATTTCTTCGCATTTAGTTTTAGTCCATGGCTCTGACACCAGTTGTTTGTCTGTGTCAGCCCCTCCTGCAGAGCAATTGTGGCAGTGTGAGATTCAATGGCAGCTCCTAATTTGCAATCATCTGCAAATTTAGTCATCATTGGCCTTGACTTCTGAGAAGTAAATGTCAAAAAGGAGTGGTCCAAGGAGTGATCCCTGAGGGACTCCACTTGTGAATGGCCTCTTTGTAGAGGTGGACTCCCCAATTCTAACTTCATGGGTCCTGTCTGTGAGGCAGTTGGCTGTCCACCGGGTGATATACGGGTTTGTACCTAACCTCTTGAGTTTGTCAACAATGCCCAAGTGGGGTATTGTGTTAAACGCTTTGGCCAGGTCAAGGTAGGCAGTGTGAATGATTTTGCCTTCATCCATTGGTTTGATGACTTTTTCAAAGAAGTCCACCAGGTTGAGTAGGCTTGATCTGCCCTTGATGAAACCAAACTGGGTTGGGTCCAGTGTCTGGAGGTTTACTATATCTCTGTTGATCATCTCCATGATAATTCTTTCCATGGCTTTACATGCAAGACTGGTGAGAATTATGGGTCTGTAGTTTTCTGGGTCTGTAGATGGCCCACCTTTGTGGAGAGGAATGACTGTTGCTTTTTTTCCATTCATGAGGCACAAAGCCTGTTTGGCTGGGTACAGTTAAACAGTAATTCCAGAGGCTCTGATAGATCATGTTTCATGCTATTTAGAAGGCATCCTGGGATATTGTATGGGCCCAGACCTGTTCCCTAGTGATAGTAGGAGGAGTTATATTTGCTATTTCTTGAGGAAAGGTTGAGTAGGAGAGAGGGGTAAAGTTGGATCTGGATTAATCAGCCAGGAGGTTTGCTACATCTTCTGGCTCAGTATAGGTGGCTCCATTTAGAATGAGCTCTGCACACAATTGTGTATTGCCTTTGAGGTTGCTTTGTGGTTGTCCTTGGCCTTGACCTCACATTTGGCTTTAGTAGACTTTAATTGCCCTCTGAATTTTTTGTTTAGTTTGATGAGAGTGTCATTTATTTTTATCATCCATTTTAATGACAATGATACAAAATGCCCTATAGGCTGCATATGTGAAAGTACAGCACAGATAAGAGAAGAATGAACACAATATTAAGAGAAGATAGAGCTGCATCGATGCAAACAATATTCATAAATAGTTGTAGTCACTCATTGGACTAAACATGTAAGCTACCCATGTAAACAACTAAGAGTGTACAGGTGTATATGTCTTACTAATACTGTGGTGGAAATGGGACCTGCTTGTATGCATAATGATTTGCATTACTACTGCAAAGTTGTTTCTTTGGCAAAAAGAGATATGATAACACTAGTGTATTTTATAGTTTCATTAGTCTGACAGTTCAAATCCAGAGTTATGCAAAAATCTGTAAGGTGTGTTAAAAAGTATTTTGTAATGTTGTTTATGTTTTTTTTTAAATATTAATACTTGTGTGACGTGGCTTAGCGCAAATACAGTGAAATGATAAAATAAATTAAAATGAATGGAAGTTGCTTCGATGATAAAGACAGCATAAATTAAAGGTGTGAATCAAGTGTGTGTAGCACACCTGGTAAACACGATGAATCACATAGCACATGATATATGTAGATCAAGTCCCACATTTATCTTTTAGTGATGAAAACAAACAGTTTTTTACAATAATAACAATAATACATGTTGAGCTTTGCTAATCTTGTTTGTGTGTTACTCACTTCCAGGCAAACATGGTGTAATGGCCTAGAGAACAAGCAGACATTGTCAATTTCATAAAAGATACATTGTTACATCTTTTGCCTTCCATCTCACAAACAAAGAGGTGTTACATGGCGGTCAGCAAACTTCCGAAACACCTGCAGGTTTAGAGCACCTGCAGATAATAGACAGACATTGTCAATTTCAAAAAGGATACATACACAATAATGAATGTGAAAATATACAGCTACTGCCTAGCTCTTACTGTGGCAATAGATATAAGTTAATGGCTATGATACAGGTTAGCCAGGGTTCTAATTCTGCAAACTCAGACATTATTAATTCTGTTCCACTTTACTGTTTAGAAAATTTCAGAATAGAAAAATAATTACACATACAAATAACTGTGTATTGCAGGTGCATTGAGCATATACAGGATATCATATATATTAAATGTCTAACTGTTATCAGTACAGTTATTGTTTTACAATTAAACATTTATTTTCTGAACTTTCATGTCACACACATACATGGTTAACCAGTCAACTCTTTAATGGGTATGTATAACTAATGCGCATGTCTGACAAATAAGTTCTCGGTTCAATGAGCACTCTGCACAGTAATGACTGTAAAAATACACTAGTTGCCTAGCCTTCCTTCTTGTAACTGGTATAAGCTAATACCCACAATACAGATGAGCCAGGGTTCTAATCTAGCACACTCCAGAATTTATTAATCCTTGTCCAGTCAATTTTAAAAACTAACGAACAATGTAAAGATAATTATAAATAACAATAACTATATATAGCCCTGGAGATAATATGAATTATATATGTGACTGAGGATATACTGACAGTTATGTTTCTGTACTTAAAAGGGTCTTTTCTGTCCTGGGATGTACTTCAGACTTCAATGATAGTCATACACATGAATGTATAAACCAGGACCCTTGTCAGGTCACATATAGAAATGGTTAACCACTCACTCTTTCATGTGCCCATATAATTAATGAGCATATCTGACAAGTACTTCTTCCATGGCAAGGATGAAAATCACCTAAGTGGAAGAATATTTTATTTTGTCTATTTTACATAGGTTTGAATCCCACATTGTACTAATTCATTTTATCAGTGTGTAAAGCCGCACAAAAAATGTGTTGGGTCATAAAAGTTATACACCCAATATATGTCTGCAAAGTTAAATCAACTAACAAGTACAGCAGCATCCAAACCATAAACAATTGTCACATTACCCTTCCTATTTTATAAACTGCCTTCCTCTTTGTTTGGCACTGTTGCTATCCACTTAACATCGCACAAATAAGGTTGGCATCGTTGTTTGGGTTTGAGCACTAGCTTTAAACACAATAGCAAGAATTGGCAGGAAAACACTTTATTGCTGTTTGACCTTATTGGGCTCAAAGATGGTGTGTAGAGGAGTCCAGAATATTCACTGGACTCCTTGTAAAATGCCGCACCCATAGGCAATGGCAGGGGGAATATACTGGGTCTCAATATAAATCAGATGCTTGGAATAGTTTTGTCAAGGCTGTCTCCAGGGCAACTGGCATTCCACACACTGGAGAGTAATGCAGGCACTACTTAAATGACCTGAAAAGGTGCAAGCAGGCACAACTCAACCATTGGCTGGATGAGTTTAGGACTGCTGACATCCAACAGTTGTGTAAGTATACAGATAAAGATACTTTAAATTATATAGAAAGCTGGATTCAGCCAAGACTGGTATGCATAATGCTTTTCTCTTCTTCTCTCCTTTTTATTTTGTAGCCACCCAGGTGATTGCAGTGAACAGGAAAGCCCATGCTGAACATTTGGAAAGACCAAAAGGAGCAAGGGGTATGTATGCAGCAAAAAAAAATTTTCATTTGATCAAAAGTGCTGCTCTTCTGTACAATAGTAGCAAATTAAGCATGTATATCTTAATTGTAAAATCCAGCATGCATGTTTAATACTGTTGCTCAAGGCAGTTGTAGTAATCAATTGTAATGGTGTATTTAGATGTTGTGGGTTCAAATCCCACAGGTAACACAATATATCATAAAATAATTTATAAATATTACATAATAATTTCAACAAAATTGGCATAGATGCCATGCAGTTAACTTAATCTGTATTATTTGGAAAAGTATAAGTGCAAGATATACCTGTTGTAAAGATTACTTAGAACAATTATCAATCCTAGTCTTTAGATTTTAAAAAATATAATTAATGTAAAAGTAAACTTATATTTACATCATAGTAATCTATTGTATGTGACATATGATGGTTCTAATTATCCTTTTCTTTTTTCTCTCGTACCACACCCCTTATCTCTCTTTTTTATTTTTATATTTGTGGTCATAACATTCTGATGTCATTAATTTCTGACAACTGACAAAATTCCAGCTCATGGAGGTAGGCCAACCAGTGCGGCTCAGCATTCCACCCCTCCAATGGCACTCAGCACATCTGGGACCCAACTTGGCAGTATTGTCTCTGCTGCTCCTGCACTACTTGGGCTATCAACATCAGGGAGCATTACCCCGGCAGCTAGTGTAGTGGAACTTGCTGGGAGTACTGGTGGAGGTGGTGATTTTGTCATCTGTCAGGAGATGCCAGGCATGGTGTGTGAGGGTGTGGAAAGCACCATTGGTGCATGGCTCAGATGGATGGAGAAGATGCTCACCCGAATACATGGGAAAAGAAAATGTCAAGCATTCCAACAGCAAGCTCAGAAAGGGGGCAGTAATGACAGTTTTGAGGGTGAGGATTAGATTTTCATTGTCCCCATCCTTCACAGGGATGGGTGTCAGGTGTTCCTTCCCTATCCAACCTTTTGTGTCTCTCACCATCTCTATCTCATCTTGTTTTCCTGTTTGTCTGCAACTGCTTCCTCATCTATCCTACTTATGTGACCATGACATACCTACAGTATATCCTTTACCCAACATATCTATCTTAGTGAAATAAAATAAAAAAAAATGGGCACCTGTCCCACAATATATATATATATATATATATATATATATATATATATATATATATATATAATCTCATACATAGCTCTCTAGTTTGCATATGTATCTTCTTGACACACTTGATTTGGTCCATTTGGCTATATGACATTACTGTGTTGTTGTCACCCAACTTTGTTAAGGTTGTTGTTTGCCTTTGGAACTCCAGTCCGCTAATGATTGGCAGTAGATTTTTATGGTGCTAAGTTGCCAGCCCAACACCCAACCTTCAGTGAAGGCACACCCATTCACACATGTCTTTCAGAGGCCCCTCAACCACAGCGAGGACATGTAGACTCCACACAGAAGGCACCCCAGCTGAGAATCAAACAGGAGAACCTCTTGCTGTGAGGCAACAATGCTACCACTGTACCATCGGGCTTATACCCATCTTTGTTGAGGTGACAGTCTAAATTCATCCAATATTCTATCCATGTTCATTTTGCACTGCTGAAGAAGTGGATAGCTATGGTACTTTCCTAATTCCCTCCTGCACATTCCTGCCCTGCTTTCCCTTTGTTCTTCCCCCTGCTTGCTCCCCATTTCACCACTTTCCTATCTAGTCTATTTTCACACCTTTATTGTGGTCAAAAAATAAAAATCACACCACACAAATAATAAATCCATAATGAAGCCCTTCACTTTTTGTCCTCTATATTTGTCTGGAGTTTGGCATTGCGCACCAGTACTGAGTGACAGTGAATGCTCTTGATGTTCTATGGCATGGTGTGGTTACATCTGCACAATGTTACTTAAACTCACTCCTCTAAGGAAACACACAGTTAAAGCAGAATAAAGGCACTTATTTTAAATATTTTCTATAATTTTTATTTAGACTGATTAATGTCTAAATATGCAAATCAATGTGTACTGTTGACATGTATCGAGCAGTGTTCATTTTTATACAGTACTTCACTGTAATCATTCCTTCTCACATTTGCAAAAATTATCACATGTAATTATTTAATTAGATACTGAACAGAGATGTTAAAAAATTAGGCTGAGCTGGATTTGAAACCTGCATCATCTCTGCTAAAAATAAGAGCTCTCTGCTGCTATACCTACTGCTATGCAGACAGCTAGGCAGCAGGTATTTTTATTACACTCAGTACTGTCCAAAGTGCTGACTGCCACACCTCTACACTCAGCATATTTATGCAGAGGAAAGCAAACCTATAGAATTATTAGTATTTTTTCAATAAAGCAGAAAACCTTGACTGCTCAGCGCTTGACTCCTCACAAATGAGGAAACCAGTAGTAATAATTCTTTATGTCATAAAATTTATGGCACAACATTCGAAGTATAAACTACATTATGAACATCATAGTATCTGTCAGCTATTTCTACCCTAGCCCATATAGATAAGTACGTCTCAAGTTTAAGTAGTAGTCATTAAATGTGAATCTTACATGTGTAAACACTTTGCCATTAATCGCAGAAACCAGTTGCTCAGCAGTGTCCACAATGGAAAGAGCTGACTGACATGAATTAGTATGTTTACTGTCCAGTTACTCTTCATCCCATTATAATCCATGTAAAACAACAACCAAAAGGAAGACACTTGTTACGACTAAACACATATTTACTCAGACTCATGTGTGCCCTGCATGCATGTCCCTCAAAATGGGTATATCAGTAGTAGTCTCCAAATGTCAACTACACTACAGAAATAAATAACATTGTTACATCATCTAAACCTTTATACTGACAATACCCATTAAGATTGTCATCAATTATTCACAAATATAAACACATGTACATCCACAGCTGCATCCATGCTAATCACAAAACATGTGTTTCTATGTGACAATAACTGTGTAATGTACACAACATACTGAGAAACAGCTGCATAAGTCTCAGTTCTGCTACATGCATTCCTGACAGCTTTTTGCATCTAGTTTGAGAAGCTATTTAAACTAAACCTGCACTTTGAAAACACAACAGGAAATACAAAATCCACACTTTGTACACAACTCTCATAACAGGATATGTTACCAGCATCATACAATGATGATGGCATCATCTATAAAGACCACTATGACAAGGCAAAAACATACTTCAGGGATGGTACAATCATTAGCTACTGTGTTCTGCGGATGGGAACAAAATATGTGCATGTTGTTAAAATTACCACTGCAGCCACATTATGTGTGTCTCTATGTATGTATATGTGTATGTGCATAGTCAGACAGACATCAGTCTGTATCCTACTATCATCAATCCAGTCCCATGGTAACAAATATTTTGACAATTGTAAATGCCTACGCATGCATTTCATACAGGCCTCCCAGTATCTTCTCTCAAACATCCAGTGATGATGTTGTCCACTATAAATTGTCCAGCAGCAGTATAAAAGTCAGATGTATGCTGTGGTACTTATTGTAAGCACTGAGTTCTCTACTTGGTATAACTAGGTAGGCAGGAGTTGTAATCTTACTGCAGTCAACTGTTGTGTGTGCAGTCAAAACAGCATGAGTCTGTATACTACTGTCAGCAATCCATTCCCATAGAGAGCACATAATTTGATAGTTGTACATGCCTACACATCCATTTCATACAGGCCTTCTAACATCTTTTGTCAAACATCCAATGATGATGTTGTTCAGTATAAATTGTCCAGTAACAGCGTAAAAGTCAGACTTGTGCTGTGGCACTTGTGTTAAGTACAGTGTTCTGCAGGTACTTAAGTAGGGGTTCTAGTCTCACTGCAGTCAACTTTTGAGTGTGTGTTCATTCAAAGGTCAATATGGTGTCAATTTTAGAATGGCATGTGACTCCACAGCTATGTCAGACATTCCTCTGTACATCTTCTTGTAACATAAACTGATGATGTTGTCCTATATAAAGTGCACTAAGATATTATTCAAGTCAAACTTCTGCTGTAGCAGTAATGTTAAGTACTGTGTTTTCCAACTTCTGTAACTAGATATTTAGGGGTTCTAATCTGACAGCAGGCAACTTGAGTGTGTATCCATTCAAATAATTTTTTGAGACAATTTTACATCGAGATATGACTCCACATCCATGTCAGACACTCCTCTCAACATGTTCATCTCAGCATAGATGCTATCACATTCCATAAAGTGCAACATGACACTGTTAAAGTCAGACATATGTGGTAGTGCTACTGTTACATTGTATGGAATTTAGTTTCTATACCTACACTAGTGTAATGTTTAAATCAGACCCAGTCTACTGCTGTGTGTGGGGTTGGTTGTACATTATGGTCACTGTATGATGTTTTGAATTGCTTTTCATTTCAATACCACTTAAGAGATCCTTTAACGTAGCCCCATGGATCCAACATCCCCTTTTTTTCCTCTGACAACATGACATCCTTCCTGCAGAGGAGTGGAGGATGTCCTTATGCCAAAGATGCATACATACATCATGAAGCAAATTCCTTCCATGAGCCTCTACAAGCCATCTCCAGACCACTGGATGTGTGATTACTAATTCTGCCAAGGGGTGGTGCATATCACATATGTAGAGAGAGACACTATATAATGCAATCAAATAAATACACACACACACACACACACACACACACACACACACACACACACACACACACACACACACACACACACACACACACACACACACACACATATCCTTACTATCTTCCATCATATAGATATAGCGAGTTTGCTTTAAATATTACAATAATGCCTAGGGTTTTATATGATCTTGGCCATTAGCTTAGTAATGATGTATGACCCTATGAACATTTCACATGTCAATGTTACTGTCCTTGCTATGTGTTATGTTGAGGTGTGTATGTACGGTAGGCCTACAACAGGGTATTACAAGCTGTGATGTGAGGTTATGTATTCATGGCCATTGCTGTCATTTCATTACATGGTTCTTCTATAACAGCTGTAGTAATATGCCTCCTGAGAACTGTTGACATGGGATGGTACTATGCATATTGTTGGCTTATTAATGCATGTGTTTTTGCAGTGGTAGCAGATAAACATTTTACGCAGTTCTCATTCAACCATCACAACTGAAACTTGCAGTATGGCACAGGTGCACATGTGTATGCCTACCATGATTAAATTCACTGTGACATACATCGGTATAACATCATATTCATTACATTGGCACATAAGTCTTGTTTTATCCACATGTTGTATTGCCATAATATACAGAAAAATATCACATTTTGATTCAATTGCAACCGTGTGGAACTCATTATATGCACAATTGTGATGCTATTCACAAGAATTATTGAGATGGTCAGCAGCACCATTGTGTGACTATCAGCGTTTGTGTCAGTAAATGTTCTGCATTAGCCACAACCAATATATTTGTAATGTGACCTTATATGACATTAGTCCATTCAAACACATCTTTCCCATGAAACACATGCAGGCATATGTTGTGCAACTGGTGTAATTAAGTGACACTGGTACAGTTTTATGACTGTGTGAACAGCACCACTGTGTGGCATGTGATGCATAAACATGTTTGCATTTGGAGGTGTTGTCACAAATCATCTATTTAAATAAATGTGAAATGTTAAGGGGAATACACAACTAAGCACAGAGCTGTTTGTGAATGTTACTCGCCATACTCAGCTGGAGAAAATAGATAGTCTACTAGCTGACAGTTTGTCTCACACTTCACTCCCATTATGTTCTTGCAGAAGGATGTACAGTAACAGTCATCCGTCTGATTGGGGGAACTATCACCTCATGCATGAAGTTATATATTCATACTTCTAACTCTCCTTATCTGTGAGACCAACCATCATGGACTTTATGAAAAAGGATTAAGCTACATAATGTCTGTTAAATCTGTTTGATATCTTCAAGAAAGTCTCCAAGGGCATGCATGAGGAAAAGAATATCATCTCGCATAACTTGACCTAGCCAAGGCATTTGACACAAGTCCAGACTCAGGTATTACAGAGAAACTGTCTCAAATTGGCATAAATACCAACGTTGCCAAGTAGGTAGACAAATGGATCACATACAGGATCCATAATGTCGAAGTGTGTGAAGTCACCTCTAGCTAGAGTCCAGTGACCAAATCCGTACCTCAAGATGATGTACTAGGCCCTTTCCTGTTCAGTATTTAAGTCTTAGAAGTCAAGACAAACTTACACATCCTTTATCTGCCCAGCAATGGGATGACTGCAGATTGTTTACAATCATTGAATCCAAGTTTGGTATTGGTATAATGCAGAAAGTATTAACACACAAAGGATTCTTGCCAGAGCCATGAAGACACAATAGATGAACAAAAATTAGGATTAGCTCTTTTATGAAAGGAAATACACATGCGAATTATAATATAGACAGCACACCCCTATGGGCAGACCAAGTAGTACATGACCTGGGTACTCAGGTAGATAGTAAGCGGAACTTCCACTAGTATGTGACCACAGTGGTTACAAATCCGTTATATGTAGCACAACTTCTGAGTATGGGCAGGACATCTACATCAAAGGACATTTATAGTCCCATTGTTTTTAGCCCTCAGCACACCAATAATTGAGTACAATGCACTCTTTTGCATGTACCTCACCACACATTCTCCAGGGAATTGAGTACAATGCACCCTTTTACATGTACCTCACCACACATCTTCCAGGAATTATTTACTCAAGTGTATCACTTTTGCCACAGTTAGCTTCCACACATCTTTTTTTTTCATACAGAATTATCTTTTGTAATGCATAACCATTAGGAGTTGACAGTGCAGGACTCCCTTCAAGGTGTTATATAAGATGCATGTGTGATACCTGTTTCTTTGACGCACCCAGTAAATACATAGCTCATTCACAATATTGATGGCATGGGTTTCATTCTTGAAAATGTGGATTGTGGCATATATATCTCATGCAAACCTCTCAACTAGCCAGGATTGCTCATAATGTAAACTACAGGTGTAACACTATCTCTCTTAATACCTCCAAAACATTGTATTTTTTGTGGAAGGTGTGCTTGATTACCATTATAGATTACTGAACAATCATTACAGTTGTACACTTGTGTTAATGCAGAACATGTATAATAAGTCACAATCATGTACTTTATGTCAATGACACAGAATAATGGTGGTATTATTATGATCTTGTCCATGACTGTGCATATTTCTGTTTATTGTTGTCTGTGAGCCTGTTGCTATATGTCCTGATTGGTTGAGACCTATGCTGAGATTATATTCATATTCCAGCAACTCCTTTTGCACATCTTCACAATATGCACATGCCCCCTATCGTATATAGTCTCTTTGAAAAATGTCCTCTCCACTGATTACGTCAGGGTGCTTATATCACAAACAATCATCTCCATTGCTATGTGACCTTGTGTGACAGTCACATAATATAAAATAACTGTGTGATGATATGACTATACCCACACAGAAAGTGTAAACACCAGTATGTACTGTATTATGTACATATGTGATTAATGTTAATGCTACAACTGTCTTGTCTTTGTGATGTATATACATTGACGTGCCCTTACCATGTTTCACTTGTCCTCTTCCCCTTTCTTCATTCCTGCCATTCATGTGTGTGGCCCTATTCAATACACACCCTTCCCCAGAATAGTGTATTTATAATGCAATCTATGTACCCTTGATGACCACCGCCAAACCTTTATTTCAGTATGTGTAAAACATTTGTGCTATACTCTGCAATGACTACAATTTCTTTAAACTTTCTTAAATGGCTTGAACTTCCCCAATTTCTGCTATCTTATCAATTTCATATGCTACACTCTATTCTTTATAAACCCGCCTTCTGTCCATCTCTATCTTCCTTAGACTCCACTTACATCCCATCCCGGACCCTCCGTACTTCTAACCAACAATTACTTGATATCTACCACCCAAAAAGGTCAGTAGGCAAACTACTCTACAAACACTCCCTTACCCATGCTTGGAACAAACTTCCCCTTGACTTACGTTCAATCGCCCAAACCTCACACTTTAAAAATGAACTAGAAGCTTATTTTCTCAATTCCAGAACCTGCCCTTGCCATGACCCTACCTAGTCTTCCTTCCCTTTATGTACCCTTAAAAGGACCATACTTACTACCCCATTACATCTCTCTCTCCAATGTGTCTACTATGCATTTGCACAATTTTATACAAACTAAAATTTTTATTGTTGACCTATTGAGCTATAACAATGTAAAATTGTTACTTAGCTTCTTTTTAATGCAACTTTAACTTTATGCATGTAACCCAACATATGTGAATCTTTTTGCTATAACTGCTATTATATCGATATTGTTTAAAATTGTACTTGTTTAAAATATACTACTGGAGCTTTTCTCCTCGGGTCTCCACTAAAAATGGGCCACAAGCCCAGTTGGACAAACCCGGTTAACAAATGTCAATAAAGAAATAAATAAAATAAATAAACTGTATTCATTGCCTTAAATTCAACCATGGTAGCTACTGTCCGCAATCTTGTAGAATTAGTTTGCCCGTAGGTAAACATGTCGGCATGTCTGAAAGTGTTTGTACTGGTTTACATGGTTTCCTGGCCATCAGTACTGTTGCTGGTCACATAACTGTATTTGTAACAGTGTAAGCACAATGTGTGTATGCTTACACAATTATCATTGCTACATAGCTTGCTAACACTTAAACTCCATGTAGGCTTTGCACTAAGCCTACACTGAGTTTATTGAATCCCCAGGTAAGTCTATGTATGCACCTGTGGTTGAAGCACCTTTGCAAAAATCATTCTATATGTTCTAATCAATACATTCATTTTAAAAGAACCCAGACTTAAACAATGACAGACATTATTGCTAATGTTTTCTTGTACTTTTGCGATGATTAGTGGGGAGAGAAAGAAAAAAAAGACACAACAGTATCACCAACTTGCAAATGCTGATTACAGCCTGCTTATACTTGATTTAATTTACAGGCAAGTACAAGCTTGCAATTAACTTTATCGGTCTCTTTTGGCTTTTCCTGCTTAGGGGTCGCCACAGCAGAACACCGATCTGCTATTGATTGGCAGTGGATTTTTATGATGTTGAGTTGCCAGCCTGGTGTCCATCCTTCACAGAAAGCACACACACCTACCAATATGTCTTTAAAATGTACTTGACCACAGGGAGGACATGCAGACTCCACATAGTAGGCACTCCAGCTGAGAACTGAAACGGAGAACCTCTTGCTGTGAGGCAACAACACTAATTGCTGCACCACCGTGGCCAATTAATTTTATTGGTGTGACATTTAAAAGAGAAAGCATCATTTTCTTTTATGAATATTCCCAATAAGGGAAAACGTAGGTCATACATCTTGCCCTTTGTGTAAGCAGAAGTATCAGACAAACTAGAGACAACCTCTGAGAAGTCATCAATTGTGTAATATGTTTTATAGGAGAATCTGTTTGTTTAAATATCATACAGGAATTTTGCTCTGGACAGGAATATGCATTATGAAGAAAAATAGACTAGTTCTGGAACAACAAACCTAAAGCCATAGGCAACAGGCTGAAAATTAGTGCAATCTCCACACACCCCTTTTCCCACCTAATAATAAATTGAATTCCACTTCTAGGCAAGTGCACTTTCTAAAAATGTATCGAACAGACAGTTCTATAGTCTGTGTACTGGAGGTTAACCCTGATCTGATATTTATATTAGGAATCATTGAAAAGAAAGGTGAGGTCATACACTGAGCAAAGCATGCCTATAGTTCCTCCCCCAGGTCTCGTTCCACTGTATTTTTCAGTGAGCTTGTATTACTATACAAAGTTTTGATTTCATATTTACAAGCTGCATTTGTCACGTACATTTTTCAGCTGTGTCTAATATAACTGCACATTGAAAGACAACTAGTGAGTTTTTGCAGTACCAAGCTGTTGAAAGCAAACAAAGTAGTTAAATTGGAAAAACAGTTTGCATAGATCATACGAATTTACACAGGTGATACCTGGCACTCTTTTCATTGTTATGGAATCTGGTCAAACACTGCCATTTTCTAACTGTAGACTGATGTGATATTCAATGAAATCAATCAGAAAACACAGAAGGAATACTGACAAGCCAAAGAATTTAAGTGCATGTTGTGTTGTGCATATTATGAAACTTGCTCAAAAGCCATCCATATGTCTCTTCCAAGAATTATTATTGTCATCAGAAGGGTCCCTTTTGCACCTCATGGGCATTCTTGGCTGTGGCATCCATATGGGGCAGTGAAGTGGTAGTTAACACAGAGGACTAACACTCTGACCTGTTAATAAGCTACTTCCAATGCCAAGGGCACAGGGTTGCAGTCTTTCCAACTTAATTTGCCCACTGTATGACCTATGTATGTCTCTTAACCAGACAGCATTTTTGAACCACTGGGAGTTTGGGTTAGACTCCTTAATGGCCTCTTGGACTGCATACCTAGCAACTATCCATGAACTATGAACTTTCCTATAAACAGTGCATATACCTAACAAAATACACAGTGAGGCAGAGGACCTCCCTTCCAGAAGAGTGAGCTGTAGTATACTCTAATGACATCATAACTTCATCATTCCTGCTAACTCAAAAGAAAGCCATTACTACCTCTGGTTCCCAAGTCACTCTGTCTGATGTCCAGAACAATCAAATGTACCTGCAGGATCTATGCTTTACAAATACAAATAGTTTAATACAAAGCATGAGGCTAGACAAGAAAATGAGTGTTGCTGCATCGTTGAATATGGTGTAGTACATCAAACAAGTGTAGCGCACTCGCAGGTGTAGCTGAAGTAGATATGGGTTCCTTCCTACCTGACTCTGGTGACACCCCTTCTTTAGGCCCAACACCCCAAGGTGGCAAGTGATAACAGATTTTATTCTAGGTGACTCTTTAGTTTTAAAGGGCAATAGCACAACAACAAACAAATTATTTCAACAGTGCACCAGTTAGCAGTAAGGCAGAATGAGATATGCATGTAATGAAACCATACATTTACCCCTTCCCCAGAACTCAACAGAAAAGATGCTGACATTCAAACATGCACACGAAGGCAATATCAATGAGCAGTAAAGCTTTTATAATGCAGCAATACAAACACGGGAAAAATGCAATGTCATTGAGGGAGAAAAAGGGTTATAATACAACAGTACAGATATGAAAAAGATTCAATGTCATTGAGCAGTAAAGATTCTTTTTTTTTCAAAACAGGTTTATTGTTTTAACATACAAGAGAAATATCATAACAATTTTATACAAGTAATTAAAAACAGATATGATTATAACATTCAACAAAACAACTAAAGTATTTACAAAGACATCCACTACAATCAGATCAATTAATTAAACTAAAATACCATGCTATTGAAATTATGATTTTTTTAACAAATTTTGTAAATTATCCCATACAATATAATAAGATGTTTTTCTAGTTGTTCTTGACCTAATTGTGTTTATTTCCATATGGCACACTATATTCATAACATTTTTAAATTCATTGAACGAAGGAGGTGTATCTGAAATCCAATTTCTGGTTATTATTTTCCTAGCCACTGCTAGAATAGACCATAACAAGGGAAGCTTAACCTTTTAACACTATGAGGTACAGGTGTGTTGAATAATATAAGAGATTTAGAAATAATGAAATTATCTGTAAAAAGAGCCTGCAAAAATTCATTACTTGACTTCCAGTATTCTTTCAATTTTATACAGTCATAAAACATATGAGCCCAGTCAGCATTAATTTCTACATTACATCTCTTACATAGATTATCTTTATTATTTATTTTATTCATCATCAAAGGTGTATAAAAAGATCTATGTAAAAATTTCCATGTATAAAGTCTCCAGACAATGGAAGACGTAGTTCTATAGGCAGATTCCAATATATATTGTTTATCTTGTTGATTTGGTGGGTCCCCATTAATAGAAGTGAAATAATTCCAGTATGTATCTACACTGTAAAAGTTTCTTGTCTGATAATTTTATGTATGTATGAAAGTTTACCTTTATCAGAAACTTTATGTTGTAAATTTAATATCAAGTAATCAATCAGTGTTGGAATAGATTCTTTAACTGTTATAGACATTAGATCTATTTTATTAATGAGATGTTGTCTAAAGGTCTGAACCTCTAACCAGCAAGTTTCTCTTAGATCAAATTCTTGTTTTAAGAAATCTAGATTTTAACTTTATTATCAGATATCAACTGATACCAGTACTTTAGATCATTATCTATAGCTAAATGAGTTCCTTCAGAAGTAGATGACAAAAACATACCCTGAGTATACATTATAGGAATATAATAAAATTCCATTCCCTATACTTAGGGTGCATGAATATAAAGTTACGATAGCTAATAATAATATTTAATGGGTAACAAACCATATGTTTAGGTGTAATAGGTGAAGTACAAAATTCCTTTAGTAACCATAACATGGAGTTATTTACAATCATATTTTTATGTGTTAAGGAGATTTTCATGAAGTGCATACTAATTAGCTCCCAATAATCTTTCCATTTTGTGACATATGACTGATCTATTAATAAAGTAATAACTTTTACAATAGAAGAGATAGTATATAAATTAAAGTCTGGAAAAGAAATACCCCCTTGAGACCAGCTATTAGTATGTTTCTTTAATGCAATCCTAGGTCTATTAGGTGCCCATAGGAAATTTAACATTAGTGTATTCAGTTTCTTGATAATTATTTTTGTAGGTGGAAGTATTATTGATTGTATTAAGTATAAAATCTTGGGAATATTATCATTTTAATAATTGTAAGTCTCTCCTCCATAGTAAAAAACATATTATTCCAGGTATTAAAAGATTTTGTATATTAAGAAAGCAGGTATTATAATTATTATATATAATAGATTTAATATCTTTAGATAGTATTATACCTAAATAAGTTATCTGACCTGAATTGGGTACATATTTAGTAAAATCACTAATGAGAATATTTTTTCGTGTATATATAGGTAGTATTTTAGTTTTTTCTTCATTGAATATTAAACCAGAAATACTTTTAAAATTCATCATTTTATCAAAAAGAGACTGCATAGAAGAATTAGATCCTGCTGATGTAATTAGAACATCATTTGCAAAAAGTTGAATTTTGGATGTTGTATTTTCATCTATTTCAAAACCTTCTATGTCAGTACTGTTTCTGATCAAATTAGCCCAAGGCTCCATTACTTAAGTGAATAATAGTGGAGAAAGTGGACATCCTTGTTTTGTACCTTTAAAAATGGGTATTTTTTGTGAAACATATGTTCCTACCTTAATATAAGCCAATGTTCCTTTGTATAAATGCTCAATTAGATTTACAAATGCATCTGAGAAGTTTGTGCACTTCAGTAAGGTAAACAGATAGTCCCAACTTACTGAATCAAATGCTGAACTTATATCAAGACTAATAAGTGTTAAATCTTTCTTTTTCCTATTTGCAAAATCAATTAATGTTAAAGTTCTTCTTATATTATCAAAAGTATTTCTATTTACAATGAAGCCTGTCTGATCTATATCTATAATGCCGGGGATGATTGTCTTCAATCTATCAGCAAAAATACTCATAAACATTTTATAATCAACATTAAGTAATGAGATGGGCCGATATGAAGTACATCTAGTTGGATCTTTATTAGGTTTTAAAATTGGCAAAATAAATGTATATTGCCAAGATGGGGGGGGGGGTTATTAACTCAGTTTGGGCCAAAATAAAAACCTCTTGTATTAATGAATATGTACTTTTAGAATGGATTTTATATATCTCTGGTATAATACCATCATTACCCGGTGCTTTGTTTGATTTAAGCTTATTTATTTGTGTAATAACCTCTGCATATGAAATACTTTTGTCCAATAGTTTAATCTGTTGTTTATTGAGCTTTTTATTCATGTTTGTGGTTATAAACTCCTTTATTTTATCTTTAGGTTCCATGTTAATGTTATTATGGTTAATCTTGTGAAAGTGATTTCTAAATTCATCTAGTATTTCTGGTATACTAGAAACATTCTTCTTTTTCCTTAGATAAAAGATTTCTTTGATATGGTTTTGTTTATTCAACCTTTTTGTTTTATTTTTAAGTCTATGTAAGTATTTGGGGCTTATTGAATAAGACAAAAACTTGTATTTCTCTAAAGTTATTTTAACTTTATGAGTTAAAATTTCTTTGTATTTCTCATTTAGTTTGTTTATTTCTTCAATAACTTTCTTGTCCATAATATTTTCTTTATTATTATGTTTATAAGAGTCTAATTTACTTTGAATATCTAACAATTCCTTATCCCAAGATTTCCTTTTATTATTATACCATCTGATACTTTGTCCATATATATATATGATTTTAAGGCATCCCAAACATAGACAATGGAGACTTCAGGAGTATTATTTATGTCTAAAAAATGTTTTACTTCTGAAAGTATATATTCTTTATAGTCTTTTAGTTGAGTTAAGTATGCTGGTATCCTTTTGATCTGAACATTATGAGTATTTTTATCATGAATTCAAAAACAATTGAATTTTGATCAGATATAGGACATGAAATGATTTTGGAATTAATTAAATCTGTTACCATCTGGTTAGAAATAAAGACCCTATCTATTTTTGAATAAGTTTTGTATCTGTTAGAAAAAAGGTGTATGGTAATGATTTTGAATCTATCTGATTATTAATATCATTCAAATGATAAGAATTAGCAAAATCATTTAAATGTTTTGCATTAGATGTAATTCTTCTTTTTCCTATAGTGGTAGTATCACTTTCATGTAGTATACAATTAAAGTCACCAGCTAAAATAATATCTCCTATAGAGAATGATATGATCTTATCAAGATGATGTTTCACTGTATTAATACCAATTCCAGGTATCCAATATACATTAATTAAAGTGTAAGTCTTCCCATTAATTTGTATTGTAACCATACAAAACATTCCTTTGTCATCCTGATAAGACTTAATGGTTTTAGGAATGGGCATACTTTTATTCCATAAAATAGCCACTCCTCTTCTTTTCTGAGTGTGCTCTGAACTAACCAATACTGTATATTTGTTTGTGGCTAGTTTATCAATATCTTTTTTCAAGAGATGGGTTTCTTGCAGGAAGACTAAGTTGGCCTTATGTAAATTAATGTATCTTATTAGGCTTGCCCTTTTACACGGATTATTCAATCCATTAATGTTTAAAGAAATTCCTTTTAAAGATGTCATTTGGCATTTTTAAAACTTAAGAATCTTATGATCAAATAACAAATAACAACATAAGTAATGTTACATCTCTTCCTTTAGGTGTATCTTTAAATATAGCTGTATTTATTGAATCTCTTATGGGATTTTGTATAGGATTCAATTTTGTTTGTAGTGACAATGAGTGTACAAAATATATTGTGGATGTCAAAACTATATACATATAACAATGAACAAGTGAAAATAATGTAAGGATTAAACCTTGCATCCAGCCTGGAGTTAAAAACTCCAACTTAGAGTAGTATTTACCACTCAAGTTAACCCCCTACCCTAAGCAGCAGTACCTCAGCTACCACCTTATCAATTTAATACTGGTTATATTTAACTTAAATTAACAGCTTTCAATTCAATTATCTAGCAAGACAAAACTACACATTTGATAAAACAGCATCATATAAACTAAAATAAACTTTTTTTTTTTTTTTTAACTATTCATACTACTATATACATCTATGTAATATAATACACTTGTATTCAAATAGCATTCAAATAATCTTGATATTAGGAACCAAGAGGAGAGAGAGAAATAAAAGACGTGAAAGAGGGAGAGAGAGTGAAAGAAAGAGAGAGAGAAAAGAAAAAAAAAAAAAAAAGGAAGGCATATTTACATATTAATTTATTTAAAGTATGTAAAAATAAGTTCTAACATTCGTATGGTTCAGACATTACATATATTAAGATGCATCTATTTTCTGTCATGTAAATGCAGTCAACAGCAGTAAAGATTCTTGAATGCAGCAGCACTAACACGAGAAAAATGTAACGTCACTCAACAATAAAGATTTATAATGCAACAATACAAATATGAGAAAATGCAATTTTATTTAGCAACAATGTGTCTTTAAGGCAACAGCACTAACACCCTCTATCCCCTAGATCAATCTAAACAGACCAACTATGACACACTCTATTGTACCCTGTTCACTGGCCAGTGACTACTTACAGTCGTACTGCCAGCATGATGGGGCCCAAGGTTGGAGCTCATATGGATCTCAGCTATTTGTAATCCAGAAAGCGTTTAGGGGGGGATCCACAATCTTATAAAAGTATAAAAAAATGATGGCTGAAAGCCTCTCACCACTCCGTTGAGAATATTCCAGTGACCAGGCACCGCAGTTCATCCGATGAGAAAAATGGAAAAATCACCTGCCAGAAATCTGCTAGTCATCTATGGCATCTCTGCACTAGGCCCAAAGGAGCTCCTTTTCTTGCTGAATCATATGCAGGCGTGGAACTACTGGTTTCATAACTTCTTTCCTGAATCTACAAAATACCATCATCCAGGATTTCAGCAAGAGACAGACACAAACTGCTACCTCACTTCTGTCCCAAAACACTAGAAGAAAAAAAAAATCCAGTCATGCTGCAAGGCCCTTTTCCCTTCAGCTCGTCTTTCAGTTTTCCCTCCTTCACTAGTGTTCCAGTCTCCTCTCTTTCACTTTCAAAATTGTCTTTTGCTTGTGTCTTTCAGCTTTTCCCGGTTAGGGGTCGCTACAGTGGAACTCCGGTCTGCTAATGATTGGCAGTAGATTTTTACATACCGAGTTGCCAGCTCTGATGCACAACCTTCAATGAAGGTATGCCCATTCATGCATGTCTCCACACAGAAGACGTTCTAGCTGAGAATCGAACCGAACAGCGTCTTACTGTGAGGCGACAATGCTACCGCAGCACCACCACCGCACTTTTATATTCCTGAAAAGGAGCTCCACCTTGTGGTATAATGGAAAACTGCAGTCTATTACTTCTACAATGAAATACAGTGGGAGCTACACAAGTATAAATCAGTTGTAGCTGTAAAAGCAGTTCATTGCGGTATACTGAGGGCCAATAGATGTCATCCGGGCTGATAGATTGTATTTGGGAAAGGATAACTGAAGAAGAGAGAAGTCTAGACAGCAAATGTTTCTTGAAATTCCACTTCCCATCTGCAATACTGTTTGAGGTAATTATGAGGGCTACAAGTTTGTTGAAATAGTTATATCTGGGGAAGAATGCAACAGAGGTGGTTTCACTGGCATGTGGAAGGCATAAGAAGCGAAAGCAATACTACATCCACATTGAGAAAGGAGTGGATAGTAGTAATGTTACTGACATCAGGAAGATCTTCTCATATACCTGCATTTATTTCTTTGGTGCAGCAGTTATTTGTTTTATTTTCCTTTTTTGTTGTTTTTTTTTTATTTATTATATGTTAATTTGGATAAAATGCTGATCCAGATTGACTGTTTTCAGGCACAGCTTATGAAAATGTTGAACACAATGAAATGTAAATAGTACAGAAATATCATAGCTATACAAATGAACTTTCAAACAATATAAATGATGTGTACAACTACAACTGTGTGTCAGTAATTGCAGTTTATTATTATAATATGTGTAAAAATGTTAATATTCTGAGTATTTACAGTATTTGTCATAATTCTTATGTAAGGGAGGGAGGTAAGGCAGAAATATGTGTGAATAGGGGAGTGGAGAGGGATGTGAAAAGGAGGTGAGATGAAGGAAGGAATAGATTAATTTGAGCACAAAAAAAGAAATTGTCTAGGCCTAAAATGGCCCGCAAGGGCAGTTAGCATACTAGTTACCTATGAACTTACAAACCTAAGAAAGAGGTAAGAAAGGAGGAGTTAGTACAGGATGTGTAATGGTAAAGCTGGATAGAAACTTACAGAGGCTTTAGATTATTTAAAGGGGTAAATGTAGTATAATTGTGGGAGGTGGCATAATGGTTAAGGTGTTTACCTTATAGATGCAAGGTGGCGAGTTTGACTCTCACATGAGATAATTGGCAAGGCTTAAAATAGCCCATAAGGGCAGTTAGCCTAGTACTAACCTATGAATGGTCTATACAAGAAATAAAGCAATGTCTAAAAAATAAGCTTTATGGGAAAGTGTTCCTAGTATGGGTTTATATGATATTTTGGGACTGAAATCCTTTGAAGACTGCTTCATTATAAAGGATTTTTTTTTTGTGATAATTCCTGAATTTGTTGAAGGAAGAGCAGTAACCCCATGCCTGAGGGGCCATTACGGAGAAGCTGTGCTCTGTGGTGTGGACTTATAAATTGGGCTGGTTAGTGAGAGGCAGGACTAAGGAAGAAGACTAAGGTACAATATTTAAGGTTAACAAAGTTTCAGCTGTAATTTCAAGTTTCACTTCAAAGTGCCACAGAAACCTCCTCTGATCTTATTGTTCAGGTATTCAGTTTAATGACACTGGGTACTGTTCTTACCCAGAATCCTGTAAGGGTTTACACTTGTCAGGGCTGTATAAAAAAAAAATATCACCTGGAAAATATCATCCATTGTTCTGTAGTTTTTAGCAAGAATGTGGATGATGCTTAAACTACATATTAGATAACACAAAGGTCAGAAATATCGGTAGGTGAGTGAGCTAAATGCAAGGAGCAATCAAATGAATGGAAGTTATAGCACAATCAAGTCATAGAAACCTGTGTCTCAAATCCTTTATTCAAATTAACATATTTTGCTGGAATGCTAGTACTTTCTTTTCATAGGTTCGTAGCTACATTTGTAGCGACCAGGCTAACCTCCCTTACGGCCTTATAGGCCATTTTAAGCATAGTCAATTTCTCTTTTTGTGCTCGAATTAATCTATCCCATTTGGTTAAAGATTGGCCTTAGGGTCAATGGTCATGGTCGAATTTTATTTATATTTTATTTTTTAACCAATAGGCAGAGGTTCCTTTGTTCAGGAGCAAACTTGGAGCACTATAGTGATTTGGTCAACAGGCAAAATAACATTGACAAAAACAAGGCTAAGAGTACAAGATGAATTTTGTCAGAAGCTGAAGGCCTGAATTGTCTGTGCGGAACTGCCAGAAATGATAGGTTCACAAAATTATTGTTATCATCGATTCGTCACCAGGCTGGACAGCGCTGCTGTTGTAACTGATAAATAGAAAGGCAGGGGATAGAGCCATCTGTGCCTAGAAAACTGATGACTTGACAACACTGTGGTCAAGCAGTAGATGAGCAACATTATCATAGTCCAAAGAGGACCCAGGCTGTCTTCCATACCAGTCCTGAATGCAATTCTTGATACAGCAAAGTACACAGTATTGAAAGCCGCAATGAACAGTTTTCACCTACACAACAAGTATTAAAGTTGATTGGTTATCTCCTATTCAGGCTATGAAAAACTTCAGTGGAAAAATTCACACCTTATGATTTTTGAACTGAGCATGAATTATTTTGTCCCCATGAACCTCTCTTTGGTGAAAACAGGCTAAATAATTTCACAGAAGCTAATTATACCCTCCTAAGGGATGGCATAAAAAATTTCCAAGCTCCTGTTCCCACAAATGGCATTGACAACTATACTAAGGTGTACACAAATGCCTTGTATAAACTCTTACACAAATGTAATGTCACAGCTGTACCTGATAGAATCAAAACACGATCCACAAGAAAAAACAAACCTCCCTGGTAGACATCTAGCACTGATAAGTTAAACAAGAGGAAGAAGTTGCTGTCTAAGAATAAAAAAGATAGATTCTAGCACTGGAAGAACACCCTCCTCTGCTTGAACAAACAAATAAGACAACTTGTAAAATCCTCTAAGGACAACTTCGAAAAAGATTTAACAACCATAACTAGGGATAACCTAGCAATATCAGTAACCTAAAAGGTAGGACCCAGACGTGTGCTGAACTAGCTGTGGATGGTATCACACACACTAATCTTGTGAAAATAGCTAACCTATTAGCCAACAGGTTTGGTGAAAATTTCACCCCCCTGTCCCCTCCAAATATTTCACAAAGCATTCCCTCTACATCTTCCCCACCTTGCATCTCCAAAGAGAAAGTCATTAATGCTCTCTCCAAGGCCAAAAACACAGCCTCTATGGGACAGGATGGCATCTCATGTTGCATTTTAAATGGTCTAAAACATGAGTTAACAACTCCATTAGGTACTCTCTTCAACCACAGCCTGAGTATTGGTTTTGTCCCTGCTGACTGGAAAACAGCAACTGTCATCATCCTTCATAAACGGGGTACAACAACAGACCCTGGGAACTACAGACCCATAAGCTTAACCAGCCTTCTCTGTAAGGCCATGAAAGAAATCATCATGGACCTTAGAAATAGGGTTATAGGTGATCTCCAAACCCTTGATTTGACACAGTTTGCTTTTGTCAAAGGCAGGTCATGCCTGTTAAACTTAGTGAACTTCTTCAAAAATGTCACCAGAGCCATAGACGATGGCAAATGTGTGCATACAGCCTAGCTTGGCTTAGCCAAGGCCTTCGACACAATCCCATATTCGGGTATCACTGAAAACTCTTCCAGTTGAATATCAATCCTTATGTCATCAGGTGGGTTGCTACCTGGCTCACCAACAGATCACACGCACTCAAAGTTGGGAACTTTACCTCAGCCAGCAGACCTGTTACCAGTGGGGTTCCACAGGGGTCAGTGCTGGGCCCCCTATTGTTTGGAATATATTTCTCAGAAATTCAGGCCAAAACAGAGGGGCTGCCACTGACTAATATTGCTGATGACTGCAAATTAGGTGCAATTATTGAATCCCCAAACAATGTAAATATACTTCAAGAGGGACTTACAGAAACCAATGATTGGTGCCAAAGCCTTGGACTCAGACTCAATGCTAAAAAATGCATCATCATCCCCTTCAGTAAAAACGATATCCCTGCAGAATATCATATAAATAATAATAACCTAAGTAACAACTCAGTAGTGAGAGACTTAGGAACACAAGTTGACTGTACCCTAAACTTTGGCCATCATGTGTTTACTGTGGTAAGGAAGGCATTCTATGTCACACATCTCATTAGCAAAGGCATTGCTTCAAGAGCAAAATAGGTCATAACACCCCTGCACTCGACCCTCTTCAGGTCAATAATTGAGTACAATGCTCACTTTGGTATGTACCTTACCAGGCACCTGTAGCAACTTTAGAGTCTTCGGAGGTTTCTAACCAAGAAAATTCAGTGTCTCCAGCACGTCATACATTAACAGACTGAAGTCACTGTCACTGTATTCAGTAACATACAGTCTACTTAGAGGAGACTTGTACCTGGCCTACAGAGCAATCTCGGATCCAAACCTAATGGAAATGCTGCACATCCGCAAGTCAAATGGGACAAGGGTCACCCCCTCCAGGGACCTTAACCTGACAGATATGTATCTGACAGATTGCCACTCCTCTGGAATAGGCTACCAATTCACATCAAACAAAGCCCCTCTATGGCCCTTTTTAAGTGTAGCCTGGATGACTGGATGGGAAACCATAAATTCCTGCTGGGGATTTCTTCTATGGCCCTCCTAGATACTGGCAGTCATTACTAACTAAGATCTCAAGTTTAGGCAAGATCCTTTATATTGGGTTTCTCTAGTATTATATTCAGTACACACAGCTAGACTTATAAAGACCTTCAGCCCAGTAACCACCTATGAACCTATAAAAAGCACACCTGAGCATTAGCCAACATACATAGTCATTACCTGCAAATACAATGTGCATTCAAATATCAGAAATTAACAGTATATAGTAAACAAACATGCCTATTTATGCATTCATAAAAATAACATTTGAGAAAATGATATCCATAGAATACCTCAGAAGTTAATGTAAGCATTTCTTAAATGTTCATATACCCACTCACATAAACACTGATTTTTGTCTGAATCACTGGACCGCTTTACTGGCTCAGAAGTACTAAGGAAAAACAGTATACATAACATAATCACAAGTGCTTCTCTAATTGATTCGTACGTGAAAGTTGTCATCTTCCAGTACCTCTGAGAGCCTTCAACAAACTCTTATTACCAAGATCAAAAGAGTGAAATTTAGTCTCATGAATGGATTAGGACCACCTATGTTTTTTCACCAGAAATAAATATTTCTGTGGAATAAATTACAATACCAGGTTACTAATTTAGCAATGGTTGAAATCACGTGTCTTCTCACAGTACGTTTATCAAAGAGTAACAGCCCTAGAAGCCACATGGACAGAAAAAAAATAAAACCTATCTTTTCTTGCTAATGACCCCAGTGGTCTTCAAATGAAAAAAGGCTATATAGCAGTGATGGTGAACCTTTTGGGTTTGGCATGTCAAAAGCTTCTGGCACAAAATCATTCAGTGCACTTCACATGAGCAATGAATGCAAAAGCAGTGTCTTTGGTAACTCGGGTGTTGGTAATCGCTGATGTTTCACCCAAAACGTCGTGGCGTGTTTCACCTTTGACACACGTGTCATAAGTTCGCCATCACTGCTATATAGTATGAGTGCTTTCCATTACATGGTGCAACCTGGCATGTGCTTCACATGACCAAAGCCACGAGGAGAGACCTGTTGTTGTGTTTTTTATGTAGTACTCCAGTTACGACTGCTCAAAATATCCCATCCACCACTGTGGGGCACACTCTGCATTCAAACAGCATTCATATGTAGTCATACTTTATGGCAATCTATTCCATGGTAAAGTACTACTAGTGTTAATTAGTCCCAATGGAGCCATTTTGAAGCAAAGCTCATTAACTAATTTCTCAAATAAGTGATTTGGCCCCAATATCAGCTACCATAGATGAAAAGAAAAAAAAGGAGGGAGAAGGATAAATGACCCCTGGAGTAAATTAAAAGTCATTTTAAACCAGTTCTACAACGTTTATGTGGAAATCAAAAATGTAATTACCCCAGTAGAGAATGTATACACAGCATAACATTTAATTAAAAACAACAGGAAACATCAGTGAACATATCCTTCAAGACTAAAATTCTACACTAATATATATTAGAAGCAAATATAAAATAAACTACATTATTCCAGTTTCTAGCTGCCCATTTGGCATAATCTCACTTATCCAAGTCTATAGTGTTCAGTAGGTCAACAGGTGGGCATGTCTTCTTTATGCATCAGTTTTAGTATAGGCCACAAAACATAATTTTCTCTGAGTTTTCCTTTATTTATTCATAGTCAAGCTGATTCATGAGATGGTCTCCTTTTGCATGTGCTACTCCTTGCTCTGTCCAGAAGGTAATGTCACCTGCAGCAAGTCTGAGTTTTTTTATGCTTGGCCAGAGGGTTCAAGCTGCTGCACTTCCTGTAAGGCCTAATGAGCCTACAGACAAAGTCTGGAGCCTCAACAAGAATATGATTTTAAAGGAAATACAGGAGTCTAAAATTAAAACCAAAGGAAGTTGCATACATGAGTCTAAAATTAAAACCCTTGTGCTTGCATAGTCATATTGTGGCAGGAAGTTCAGGAACTATATGTACTTCCTTCTCATGTACACACCAAAAACTTGTTCTCAAAAAAACTCATTTTTGTTGCACCTACCTTGCCTGGTTGACTGAGCAATCTTAAAAGTGCTTTTTGTTGAAACATAACAAACAAAACTATTACTTAGTGAGATTGTTTAGACATTGTGGAAGTTTCAGGTATGACAAGTATGTGGTCCCTGTCAATTTTGTTGCATGTCTTTCTTTAAGCCTGAACAGCTGGCAGTCAGAATCTGATTAACTAAAACGGTTGAGTGGTTTTAGCTTGGCAGGGAGACCTATAACCCTTCATTTATTTCACCTTCCTCTGTGCTCAACATCCATTAGTCTGCCTTCATTTGATTCACTTTTGCTTCTGAAGCCTTGCGTTTTAGATGTTTTCTTTTCTTGCATGACCACATGAACAGAGTCACAGTGCTTCCAACAAAATGTTACCGACCTCCTCCATTATCTGTTTCAGCCATAACCTTCTCTAGTCTCGCATTCATTTCAGTAAGCCTGATAGATGTCACTTGCTGAGGATGTTGTGCTTTAGTAGATTTCTACAGTTTCTTTATCATGTGTGGTAGGTGTTGTGTTCTGGTTTAAACTGACAACATCCTGAGCATCCAAAGCAAAGCAATATGGCTTATTACTCACCCAGCTTTCTTAAACTGGGCATGTGTGCTACACCTGAGAATACATAAGATAACCCAATCTCCCAGGCTTAATGTTTATACTATCCGCAAGTTAAACATCGCCTTTTTTAATCACCTTGCTGGACTACTTTCTTTCCACAGCTGTTCGGTAAGCACCATAAGCAGACGCCTTTTCCGCCTTTCCGAATGTGACGTGTAAATTAACAAGGATTTGATTGCTCTCGTTTTAACTATCTTTTCTTTCTTTCCCACTTATCACAGTGCAGGGTTTCTACAATACTAGAAGGACTGATAATACTTGGTTAGTTGATAACCTAGGAAATGACAGAGTTGCAATGCTTTTTGTTGTAATATACTCAGGGTTTTTTCTTTTCTTTCCCCCTTTTCTTTTTTAAGAGGCATTAGGAGCAAGTTTTATGACTGGGCATTATAAAAGATAGTGGAAAATCAGACTACTAAAGGCTTTTGGGAGAATTTATCAGATGCTTTTAGAAGGAGAAATGTACTGATGACAATACATCTAATATACTTGGCCTTTCAATTTAATAGGTGGAAAGTTGTTCTTGTTTATAGATATACTCATTCTGAAACTATTTTCTTTCATTGCACTTTTAGCATGTATTTACTTTTAGAGATCTTTTATTATTTTTCTGCTCTTTAAGTTATGTCACTGTAAATTTCAACATGCGGAAGGGGATTAACAACACTAAAAACTCAGTCATTATATATACAATGGGCTAGTAAAACAGATAAACCAGGTGCACTCACAGCAGTTGATTAAGTGCACCTTGGCTGTTTTCAGACCATGGGCACACACACACATTTTTAGGACCAAGCATAAATACACGTGTTCTTTGATTCACCTTTCTGATTCTTTTAAATTATATATCTTGTTTAATACATTTGTTAGAATGTGTTTTAAATTTGTAGTTTTGGACATGCTTTCCAGTAAACAGTGAAATAAAATGTATGAACCAATGACAAAAGTACCCATTTCTGAACATTCCAACCATAAAAGACCACTCAAACTGCTATCATCATAATCCACCCATATCAGTACTCATCATCTATGACCAATTTATCAACTGTGTGCACATCATGTCTGATTGTAGTAAAAAAATGGCTCTTTTTCTTCTTTCGGTTTTTCCTGGTTAGGGATTGCCACAGCGGATCACCTGTCTGCTCATGATTGGTAGTGGAGTTTTTACAGTGTTGAGTTGCAAGCCCAGTGCCCAAACTTCCCCAGAAGGCACACACACACACACGCACACACACACACACACACACACACACACACACACACACACACACACACACACACACACACACACACACACACACACACACACACATGCCTAGGGCCACTTTAGAGTGTCCAATCCACCTACAGCATGTCTTTGGGATGTGGGAGGAAACCGGTGCACCCGGGGAAACCCACGCGATCACAGGGAGGACATGAAGACTCCACACAGAAGGCACCCAAGCTGAGGATTGAACCAGAGAACCTCTTACTGTGAGGCGGCAATGCTAACCTCTGCACCAACATGGCTACCCTGTAGTAAAAAAATGGTTACAGTACAGTATTCTAGTTTGTTCTACACAGATGCACACTAGTCCTGCAAAGACAGACTAATGACTTTTTGATTTTATCAACTGAGTAGAGTCAGTCTTTTTTATCCAGTCATCCCCCAAACCCAGTAATTATAGCTACATTGTTGACTGCATCTTTCTCAGATATCTGTGTCAAAAAATTAATTACAACAATAATAATGACAGAAGTGACATTTCAGACTTGTTTCAACAAACACATAGTAGCCAACGTATTCCAACATACATCACACACACACACACACACACACACACACACACACACACACACACACACACACACACACACACACACACACACACACACACACACTAATTCTGCAAACACTGATTAAAGACTGTTTAAAAATGACCAGATGGTAAGAGCATGAGGTACTTTCATCCACACATACCCCCACCCCTACCAGCAGTTATTGACACTTTGTGTACACCCCTTATTGCTATGAGGAAATACATTTTCTGTACCTTATTGGTAGCTTTGGATGAACTCCATGAAATTCTATAAAGATCACTAGCATCATACCATAAGGCCAAGACACATGGACCTCACTTAAACAGATTATTTATGAGGGCGTAATATTAGCCACCTGATAACACGTGCTCAATCTATATGTAAAGTTTCTACAGAAGTAAAAATCATCTGAATAATTCCACAATAAACAGAATGATTACTAATGGAAAGCTTGCTTTTGGCAACCAACATTACATTTCAGTGCGTTATCTACAAATGTTGCATCGAATGCCCTTGAAAAATAAATTGCCCATGTTGCATTAAAATGGTATTTGGTGATATTGCCATAACATTTGCTGATCTAGATCACCTATGCAATATGTAACTGTTGGCAGACAAGAAGAACAGCAACAACATGTTCATAGCTAATAGACTCCAGTAGACTATTAAGTAGCCGAGCCCAGATTCCCAATTGCTTCAAAGCACTGTCTGGTTAAGTGACTCGCTCAATATCATGCAGCAGATAAATTAAGGTTGAAAGATTCATACCCTGCACTGTTGACACAGGAAGCAGCTCATTAACAAACTGGAGTTTTCTGAACTTACTAACCGCCAGAATAACAGTTTTTATTAGAGAAGATTGGATCGCACTGCTATGCAACAATGACTACACAATAAATACTGAAGATCAGGTAGTTCTGATCACCACTCCAAATAATGCAGATTGTGTGGCCTGACAAATGTCAACCCCTTTGCAGTTACAGGAAGCTGTAAAGATGGTACTACAAAAATATATTACTAAAATGCAACATATTTAGACTACTAAAATACAGCATGTTTAGACTATATTACACAATACAGGCCTATTAATGAAGTAATTCATTCTTTAGTACATTAAATAAAGCAAAACTAAATTATGCAGCATCCTTTGTTCAACAACCCACCAGTTAGACAAAACTTAGAAGTATTACTGCATACAACAAATTTCTTTTTTTGGTGGTGGCAGGGGATTGATTACATGTTTACAGGACATATGCAACTAATTTTTGACCTTCCTATGTCTTCTCTGTCATCAAGAATAGATATCCACTTTGACATCACTCAGAACAGGTCTGATGTACTTGAATGGCTGATGATGCTGTATTGTTGCAACATACACTTCCAGAGTCAAGAGAGATGCATCATGGACACATGGGCCCCACTGCATGGTAATTAATCAAGCCCCTGCAAGCCATACCAATTTCCTATTAGTTAGCTGTCTCTCCCTAATTAGCATAAACACTGTAACACTGTTCAAACCTGGCAATGTAAATATTATTTTTCTTATACTTTACAATTATCACAGATATTTGCATTTCAGTGAAAATTTTTATTTAATATTTTACAGAAATACACTGACAGACATTTTCTAAAGAAAACATAATACTCTTACATTGAAAACAGATTTAAACCTGAGAAACGGTAAACTTCTCTTCACTTGAACCCTACATTTAGTCAAAATGCATCTAGCAAACCATTAAACTGCAAGAGATGAGCTGGGATTCATACTCATCACTAATTATGTGAAGGGTGCAAGAATTCAAAAGACAAATGCACAATGCATTTAATAACCTGGGTTAGCCCACTGAACAGAAGTGACCCTTTCCAGGAGCAGACCAGAAGCACTGTTTGTTGAAGCAAGTTAGTCAGAATCACGTAGAAAACAAAGGCTGAGAGAAATCAAACCCTACAATACAGGAAGGATTTTATTAAGGACTCATAATGTTACTCACCTGCACTAAGTGCTAGACAACTGTTGTAGCACATTATATTTCACACATGTGAACCTCAAAAAAAAAAAAAAAAAAAAAAAAAAAAGCAAAATTTAAAAACAAATGTATTCAATGTTTAAATATTACAATATTAACATTAGACTCATGGACTTCATGCTAACCAGTTTATTCACAGTTAAATAATAAATGCACTGTCAACATTCAACAGAACAAGGAAACCAAGGACCACATCCAAAGAACATAACTCATACAATGATGCTCCTGTTTACTACAATCAAATTCCTTCTTTTATGCCATCACTACTCTGGTTCATGGGTACTTTCTAGACTTGCAGTCCAGGGAACCATTGAGTAGACTAGCCTAAATTTTCAGTTGCTCCAAAGCATTGTCTGGTTATGTGGATGTGGCAAATTCAGAGAAGGTATGCAAAACTGGAGACAGATAAGAGCAGAACAACAGATTTTGCATCAATATACATTTTGTGAACCACAAAAGCTATGAAACTATAAATGACTGACATTGCCAGGCTGAAATTGTCAGTGATTTACGAGGTCTGACAGTTGATGTGGAGGATTAAGGCTTCTGACTACTATAGCTAAGGTCCAAGGTTTGCATCAGAGAAAGTCTCTTTAACCAGAGAGTGCTCCTAACTGGGACATTTCATACACAAATAATACTCTAAAAGTCCAACTTTTATATTCTCTAACAATAGTGCTAATTGACTTTTGTGAATTACTGCTTCCTGTGCAGCAGCTCTCAATGTAATTCCTGTGGAGGACTTGAAGCTGTGCTTTTTCAGAGTATTGATACCTCCTGTTGTGGGGTATAACATGCAATTCCTGTACCAAGCAGTACATTGAAAAAAGAGGCAAAGATAGTCGCGCTATAGGTGTAAGTCAATACATTTTTGTGGAGGGGCACATGGGCCTCCCTGAAGCTGTGGGCCCTGGGTGACCACCTGTTTAGCCCCATTATAATCCAACACTGAGTGCTCACATAGAAGGAAAATGGCTCAAACTCAGATTATAATGGTCTGTTAGCCAAATAGCCATGGGGAGTGGTGGCAAATGTGTATTCTCAACAGTTTGTACATAAAAGCACTTTGATCACTACAGCTAAAGAGGGATGGATTTCCAAATAAATGAAGCAGGGATTAATGTTATTTTCTAATAACAGTTCCTTCAGTGGGTATTCACACTGCTTCTGTTGTCTAGGTGAATATAGGGTTCTAGGAGGTTTATATTAGAAGAGGATAAGTTGCCTAAAAAATGCACATCTTCTTAGAAATCATCCCAGAAGAGATGAATAACATGACAAAACACAGACAATTATTTTATTTATTTATTTATTTTACATTTTGGTTTTGGAGTTCTTTTGTTTTTATTTCAGTTCAAGTTATCTATGACTTATGGGTTTGCTGTTGTAGCTTCTACTACTACTACTACTGCTACTAATAATAATAATAAAATTTAATTTTTTCTTTATACTGCGGTATCATTCTTGGTGAGGGGGCAGGATGCTACTCAGAGTCAGGGTCATACCCTCCTGGGCTACATGATCAGAGAGCTCTTCCATGTCTCTTTTCATGTAGTCCAAGGAGGTACGTCTCAGGTCATTCACATCAACATGAACAATGACAGAGTCATATTTGTACTTGTTCTGGAGTGACCTGAGTGCTTGTGTTATCTGGTAGATTCTGGCTCTCGACAGGCAGCTAACAGTAACTTTATCCTTGTCCAGCCTAGTGAGTGGGATGTCAGTGTGCCTGACTATAGAGTCACCTATTACTAGTGTGTTAGGTATGTTATTTCGCTTTAAGGGCTGTGATTGTGCGGCCCTCTGATTTTGTGTTTTAGGTGTTGTTTGGTTTGTGACGGGAGGTGCAGGTTTTTTGGTTGTCTGCTTTGGAGGTCTCTGATGCTTTTGCAGGTTTTTATTTAGAGCCTCCAAGTATAATTTTGTGTATTTATGTGTATTTTTTGCCAGTGCTGGTTTAGTATCTCTATGTGAGTCTGGAGGTGTGGTGCAAGTGTTAACCTTCTCCTCATGACTGCCTGTTCCAGTCTTGGGTGGGGAGAGCTTAGCCTCCAATTTAGCTATATAATTGCATCTCTTGCATATGTTAATGTTTTGTGGTAGAAGGAGAGGGTTGTATGTGTACATGAGGCAGTTGTAACATTGCCTCAGGATACCCAGGTTCACCAGCTGGACTGGAGAGTATATCTGAAATTGCCCTTTGGTCATGCCAGAATAGTAGGGTCAGCTGCTTAGTCGCTTGGTTGGTGAGGGGTGAATAATGAGTCTTGCCCTGCTGGGCAATCAACTGTAGGAGTATATTAGTGCTTGCTATTAGGTTTGAGCAAGTGCTGGACTGTAGGATGCTTTTTAAGTGCTTAGGTTGAGAGTTAGACTACTTTCAAGGGAAAAACTGAAGAGGAGACTTGGTGGAGCCAGGAAAAATTTAGCCCTAGCTAACCAGCGCTACCCAGACGTGCAAAACTGTGCAAATGTGGTTTTTACAGCAGGGAAATGAAAGAGATATAAATTAGCCCAAAATGGCCTATAAACTACTAACTTCTGGTTTGGAACCACTCCTCCAGGGACAGATGGCTGTTCAAAGATCCCTCTCTCACAGGTGAACAGAGAAACCTCCTTCTATCCAAGTAAGGTATGGGCAACTCAGAAACTTGGTAACACAGCCCTGAATTCAGCACTAGGCTGAAAACTGGAGTATACTAGCTTAGAAAGGTGGGAAACAAGGAAACATTTTTTTGAAAAGATAAGGCAAAAACAGTAAAAAAATACACTTAAAACAGCTTTAAATGACTACAAACAATAAAAAATACACTTAAACAGCTTTAGATGACTACAAGCAATCAGAAAAGGCTTTTAAACAAATTACCTAATTAACCAGTAAAAAAATCTCAAAACTGAGCCCTGTTCCTGTAATCTTCAGTCAGACAAGTTCTAACTGCACACTCCTGCCACTGGGGTGCAGGGGAACCTTCTCCAAAAAAGAAGGCCTGGATTAGTGCTCAAGTTATACAAACAAAGCTAGATTCAGCAGGCCTGAATCTAGTTTATGTGACAACAAACAAGGCACACCAGTTTCAGTAAGAAACAGTTTAAATATGCAGGCACTATAAGCCTCTAACCAGAAATTCCCAGCTCAGAAGGGCAGAGTTCAGCCTCTCCTCACACAAGAGTGCAGACCACAAACCTTCTTAATGTAAAATGACCGGCCTGAAGCCCAAGTACTTAAACCAGAACTAATGCACTTTTAGAATAACAGACACTGAGCCTTCAATCAGGAGTTCCCATCTTATAAGGAAGTAAGCTACTTGTCCTGCCACAACAGTGCAGACCACAAACCTTAATGTAAAACAACTGGTCTGAAGCCCAAGTGCTTAAACCAAAAGGCTTAGAATGATAGCTACATTTTAATCAGGTTACTACCAAGCAGTAATAAATACAACTGAATACTTTTAAGAAGGCCTGGATTAGTGCTCAAGTTATACAAACAAATCTAGATTCAGCAGGCCTGGATCTAGTCTATGCTACAGCAAACAAAGCGCACCAATTTCAGTAAGAAACAGTTTAAATATGCAGGCACTATAAGCCTTTAACCAGAAATTCCCAGTTCAGAAGGGCAGAGTCCATCCTTTCCTCCCACAAGAGTGCAGACCACAAACCTTTTTAATGTAAAATAACTGGCCTGAAGCCCAAGTGCTTAAACCAGAACTAATACACTTTTAGAATAACAGACACTGAGCCTTCAGTCAGCAGTTCCCAACTTAGAAGGATGTAAGCTACCTGTCCTGCCACAACAGTGCAAACCACAAACCTTCTTAATGTAAAACAACTGGTCTGAAGCCCAAGTGCTTAAACCAAAAGGCTTAGAATGATAGTTACACCAAGCAGTAATAAATACAACTGAGTACTTTTAAGATGATGCAAAAGCAAAATAAAATAATAAAGTTGGAAGAAACACAAATACAGTAAAAGCAGATGAATAAAGTACAATTTTTTTTTTTGAGTGAGCAAATGAAATGGGCCCAGGAGGAGTATCCAAATGCAAATTTACAAGAGGGGTGGGCAGTTTCAAAGCCACCAAGATTAACACGAAAACAAAAGCAGGGAGGGTGGGTAACTAACTGAAAAAACAGAGCCACAACTTCCAGCTAGATAGTATTCAATGCAACACAAATAAATCAATTTAAATGCTGTATTATTTGAAAAAAGTGCAGATAAAGATTTACTTAAATTCATTTATACGTCCAGTTGATTGCAGGTAGGTCTTAGCCAGCCAAAACTCAGAGTTTAAGCAGAAAATAATCCAAACTGTACCACTTATATAAGGCAGAAACCAAATATCTGCTACTGTTTGCTACTACTGCTACTAACAGTGCTGCTACTGCAAATACTAATATCAGTACTTCTACTACTACTACTACTAATAATAATAATGATAATAGTACTGCTCCTACTAATACTAATACTACTGTCAGTACTACTGCAACTACTGCAACTACTACTACTGCTGCTGCTACTACTATTGCTATATGCCCCCTACAACTACTACTACTAATAATAATAAAATTAAATTAGTACTAGTACTGTTACTACTGCTACTACTAGTGCTGCTACTACAACTACTAATACCAGCACTTCTACTACTACTGCTACTACTAATAATAATGATAATAATACTGCTCCTACTAATACTAATACTACTGCAACTACTACTACTGCTGCTGCTACTACTACGGCTGCTCCTACTAATATTAATACTACTGTCACTACTACTGCTGCTACTACAACTGCTACTACTATATGCCTCTACAACTACTACTACTACTACTAATAATAATAAAATGAAATTACTACTAGTACTGCTACTACTACTACTACTACTGCTAGTGCTGCTACTACAACTACTAATACCAGTACTTCTACTACTACAGGTGCTACTACTACTACTACTACTAATAACAATAATAATAAAATGAAATTACTACTAGTACTGCTACTACTGCTACTACTAGTGCTGCTACTACAACTACTAATACCAGTACCTCTACTACTACTGCTACTACTACTAATAATAATGATAATAATACTGCTCCTACTAATACTAATACTACTTCAACTACTACTACTGCTGCTGCTACTACTACGGCTGCTCCTACTAATATTAATACTACTGTCACTACTACTGCTGCTACTACAACTGCTGCTACTATATGCCTCTACAACTACTACTACTACTAATAATAATAATAATAAAATGAAATTACTACTAGTACTGCTACTACTGCTACTACTGCTAGTGCTGCTACTACAACTACTAATACCAGTACTTCTACTACTACAGGTGCTACTACTACTACTACTAATAACAATAATAATAAAATGAAATTACTACTAGTACTGCTACTACAGCTACTACTAGTGCTGCTACTACAACTACTAATACCAGTACCTCTACTACTACTGCTACTACTAATAATAATAATGATAATAATACTGCTCCTACTAATACTAATACTAATACTACTGCTGCTACTGCAACTACTACAACTGCTGCTGCTTTTGCTACTACTACTACTACTGCTCCTACTAATACTACTATCATTATTACTACTACTGTCATGGAACTTATAAACAAAGACATTGGTAATCTCCAAACTTTGGACCCCCACTTTGGGTTTGTAAAAGGCAGATAGTCTTGATAATCACATCACCACAGTAGTCAGGAAATCCTTCTACGTGGCACACCTCATCACAAAAGGTTTCTCATCCAGGAAAAAAGAGGTCATTGTACCCCTCTACTGGTCACTGATTAGACCCATTATAGAGTACAACGCCCCTTTTGGTATGTACATCACAAGACATCTACAACAACTGGAAAGGCCGCAGAAATACCTTACAAAGAGGATTACTGGTCTCAAACAGATGCCCTACGCAGACCGTCTCAAAGAACTCCAGCTTTACTCCATCGCATATCGCCTACTCAGAGGCGATCTCTGCCTAACATACAAAGCTATGTCAAACCCAGAGCTGCTGGACATGCTCCACTTAAAGAAATCTGAATCCCTCCAAGTTACATGCTCTAGGGACCTAAACCTTGTCACCACAATAAACAGAACATGCTGGAGGGATAGATTTCTGTCCCAGAGACTTTCCATACTCTGGAACAAACTACCTATCTATATCAAACAAAGATTAGCACTCCTCAAGAAAAATCTTGATGATTGGATGGGAAATAGGAAATTCACCCCAGGGATCACCTCTGTAGCTCTGCTCGACAAGGGCACAGGAAAATAAGCCAGGGTACCTTTTTGGCTAGGCTTATATAGGCCATAAGGCCAATAGCCTAGTACCTACCTATGAACCTTTGAACAACTTTAAAAGCTGCTGGACTGCTCATGTTGTCACACTTTTTTTTCCTTTCTTGTTATTAGTGTTGCACTGCAAAGAATTGTAGCACTTTCATGACTGTCAGAACATTTGCAATGCAGTTCTGGGGTGATTGCCATGTGGCAGTGCTAGGATCTCTAAAAGCAAGACTCATATGTACCAACCTCATTAAAATAAACTTATTATAGCTAAATTTTTAAGTGCGAATCTCACTTAGCTGGCAATCCTAGATTTACTATCAAAAGAATTCACAAGTAAAAGCTTCAAAAGCTTCAGTATACCATATTCTTAAGTATGACCGTCATTATAACACAGTTATTATTTTCTCAGTTTTAGAGTGTAATCATTATGTTATGTGTATTACAAGTACTTTCTTTCCAATCTCTGTGTTTACATTAGCACCTGTAACCTGGCATTATCCATCTGCTTCTGCAGTTTTGATCTTTTTTATCAGTCTTAACAAGTTTACTTCATCCATGGTTATGCTTCTGGATTCTTCTCCCTCACTTCTCACAATGCCATGCTAACCTCTCCCTTTCCATACCCTTCCTTATTCTGACCAAATTCCCATTCTATTCCATCTACATACTAAAGATAGACTTATACGATTCATTCATTACCTCTTGTAAATATAAATGAGAATACTCAAAGAGAATACAAAACTTAGGGAGATTTTACAGCTGCCAGACTAACTAAACTACTCACCAACAAATAAATATCCAAAGTATATTAACTGATTATTAATCCAAAAATATGGACTAAAGAGAACTAAGTTCAGAATCATTTATCAACATACCCTTGAGAAAGCAACCACAGCTGTAGCAGTAAAAAGAGTTTTAATGATTAAATGTTTTCATCTTACACAATAAGTGCAGACTTCTTCAGAACTGTGATGTTAGCTGTTCTGTTACCAAGCTGTTATATAATATGACCTACTTCATTGTGTGAGTACTAAACAAATCTCATAAAATATTTAAAGTTACATGAACAAGAAAAATACATTGGATAAAAAATACTTTAGATTCACAGGTTCATAGGTTCTTAAATATATGTTAGGTTAAAGACCACCAGGGCCTTTATAGCCTGCTTTGAGCTGTAGTTGAAAAGTGTTTCAAGTACCCAGAATATTGTCTGGGTCCAATGAGGCTGTGCTTTTGGCCTTAACATCTCTGCACAAAAATTTAGCCATGAATAAGAACTATTTATATGCACACCCTGAACAGACACCAGCATGGCTAACAACAGAACAAAAGAATGCTCCTACTTAAGAGTGAACCTGCAAGCTACCCTTAAAATTACAGACCAATAACTTGCCTTCCAACAACATATAAACTATACATGGGAATTGATGCTGACAGAGTTTATAGTCATTCAGAAGAAAACTCAATTATGGCAGTAGAACAAAAGGGCAATAAAAGAAAGTCATATGGAACAAAAGATCATCTGTTGTTAAATAAAGTCACAGTGGAGAACTGTAAAAAGGGGAAGAATCTAAGTATGGGATAGACTAACTACAAAAAAACATTTGATAGTATCCCACATTCATGGACGAAAGAGTGCTTAAAATGTATAAGATGCACCCTACACTGATCGACTACATTACAGTGACCATGAAACAGTGGCAGACCACTTTGCAATTAAGCCATGATGAAGGGAAATAATTATTCCAGGGATATAAATTCAAAGGGGAATTATTCCAGTGTGTGACTCTGTCACCACTGCTATTCTGCCTTGCCCTTAACCCATTAAACTGATTACGTAACAGCTTAGGCCATGGCAATAATATGGCTCTCCTAAAAAACAACAAAGTGCAAAACTTCTCATCTTCTCTTTGTCAATGATTTAAAACCGTATAGCTCATCAGATGAGGAACTGAAAGCACAACTGCAAGTTGTCAAAACTTTTTCAGATGATATAAGAATGTCATTTGGCTTTGATAAATGTGCAAATCAACCTTTACAGCAGGAAAACTGCAGCACCAGGAAAACATCAGTTTGAGACAAGAATGTGATATAAAAGAACTTGAGCAAGAGGGAGTGTATAAATATTTAGGAACTGATAAAGGATCAACAATAAAACATAAATAAATGCAAATAAAACTTGGTAAAGAATACTGTAGAAGACTTAAATTATCCTGAAAACAGCACTGACATCTAGGAACAAAATCCAAACTATAAACCAATTTGCTCTTCTTGTCTTAGCTTACAGTTTTGGAGTGACTGACTGGACCCAAAATGTGTTGGATAGATTAGATAGGAAAACAAGAAGGATGCTTCAGGCTCACCACATGATTTATAAAAATCAGTGTATACCAAGATTATAAATTCTCCATTCTGAAGGAGGGATGGGCCTCCTTGAAATTGATTACATGTATAGATCTGCAATAATGGGAATCCACACATATCTGCTGACCTCACAAGACCCAAATGTAGTGAACATTTTGAAACATGACGAGAATAAATCTAAGATGACCTCTCTGCTTAATCTACCAGAAGCATATCGGCATCAAGCAGGAATGGAAATCAAACCAGAAGTGGATAAAATTCAGGCAGCAACTGAATGTGCGAATTCAAACCAAGAGATGAAAGGTTAATATTGGCATCTCAGGATAATGGGCTACATACATGTTGGTTTACAAAGTCCATTGAACAAGTGGGAGAAGCAGACAAATGTAGGTTTTGTAAAACCAAATTGGAAACAGTCTCACACCTCGTTGTTTGTTGTGAAACACTAATGTCAGAAGGACTGTATCCTGAAAGGCATAATAATGTGGCAAGATTGTTGCACTGGGGATTGTGCAAACATTATGGTATTGAAATGGCTGAAAAACACTGGAAACATGAGCCACAAAGCATCATAGAAAATGATGAAGTTTACATCACATGGGATCACCCATTACCAACAGTTCAAAAGACAGATCCTAGAAAACTGTATATAGTGGTCCATGAAAAGAAGACAAAAGTAGCATTGATGATTGAAATCGCTACACCCAGTGACTACAGTGTCTTGTGCACAGAGAGAAACAAAGTCATAAAATATCTGGATTTGGAGGCAGAAATGAGAGCAAAGTGGAGGAAATATACCCAGACAGTCCCAATAGTAGTAGGAACAATGAATCTTATAAAAAAGAATCTACAATCATATTTAGATCTGTTACCAATAGTTGTAACTTCGTATGAATTGCAGAAGGAGTCATTACTGGGTACATTGCAGGTGCTGCGAAGAGCACTTCTAACTGACATCAAAGATTGAAACAATACTAATTTCATGAACTTTAATCATACTTTGACTTAGGAATGGGGTCCATTCCCATCATGGTATTCATCATCTTCTTTCGGCTGTTCCCGTTAGGGGTCGCCACAGCAGATCATCTGTTTCCATTTCTTCCTGTCCTCTGCATCTTGCTCTGTCACACCAGCCACCTGCATGTCCTCTCTCACCACATCCATAAACCTTATCTTAGGCCTTCCTCTTTTCCTGTTACCTGGTAGCTTCATCCTTAGCATCTTTTTACCAATATACCCAGCATCCCTCCTCAGCACATGACCAAACCAATGTAATCTTGCATCTCTGGCTTTGTCTCCGAACCTTCCAACCTGGGCTGACCCTCTAATATACTTATTCCTAATCCTGTCCACCCTCATCACACCCAGTGCAAATCTTAACATCTTTAACTCTGCCACATCCAGCTCTAACTCCTGCCTTTTTGTCAATGCCACTGTCTCCAACCCATATAACATAGCTGGTCTCACTACCCTCTTGTAGACCTTCCCTTTCACTCTTACTGGTACCCGTCTGTCACAAATCACTCCTGACACTCTTCTCCACCCACTCCATCCTGCCCGTACTCTCTTCTTCACCTTTCTTCCACACTCACCATTACTCTGAACTATTGATCTCAATTATTTAAACTCATCCACCTTCGCCACCCCTACTCCTTGCATCTTCACCATTCCTCTATCCTCCCTCTCATTCACACACATATATTCTGTCTTAGTCCTGCTGACCTTCATTCCTCTTCTCTCTAGAGCATATCTCCATCTCTCCAGGGTCTCCTCCACCTGTTCCCTACTCTCACTACAGATCACAATGTCATCTGCAAACATCATAGTCCATGGGGACTCCTGTCTGATCTCGTCTGTCAACCTGTCCATCACCATTGCAAATAAGAAGGGGCTCAGAGCTGATTCTTGATGCAATCCCACCTCCACCTTAAATGCATCCGTCACACCCACCACAGATCTCACCTCTGTCACACTATCCTGATACATATCCTATACCACTCTTACATACTTCTCTGACACTCCTGACTTCCTCATACAATATCACAACACCTCTCTAGGCACCCTATCATATGCTTTCTCTAAGTCTACAAAAACACAATTCAACTCCTCCTGACCTTCTCTGTACTTCTCCATCAACACTCTCAGAGCAAACATTGCATGTGTAGTGCTCTTTCCCAGCATGAATATACTGCTGATCACTAATCAACACGTCCCTTCTTAACCTAACTTCCACTACTCTTTCCCATAACTTCATGCTGTGACTGATCAGTTTAATCCCTCTGTAGTTACTATAGCCCTGCACATCACCCTTATTCTTAAAAATCGGTGCCAAAACACTTTTTCTCCATTCCTAAGGCATCCTCTCACTTTCCAAAATTTCATTAAACAATCTGGAAAAAACTCCACTGCCATTTCACCTAAACACCTTCATGCTTCCACAGGTATGTCATCTGGACCAACAGCCTTTCCATTCTTCATCCTCTTCATAGCTATCCTTACTTCCTCCTTGTTAATCCATTGCACTTCATGATTCACTATCCCCACATCATTCAACCTTCTTCCCCTCTCATTCTCTTCATTCATCAACCCCTCAAAGTACTCTTTCCATCTGCTCAACACACTCTCCTCACTTGTAAATACATTTCCCTCATTATCCTTTATCACCTTTACATGCTGCACATCTTTCCTAGCTCAGTCCCTCTGCCTAGCCAATCAGTACAGGCTCTTTTCTCCCTCCTTAGTGTCCAACCTTTCATACAACTCTTCATATGCCTTATCCTTAGCCTTTGCCACCTCTCTCTTTGCCATGCACCTCATCTCCTTATACTCCTGTCTACTTTCTTCATCTCTTTGACAATCCCACTTCTTCTTTGCCAACCTCTTTCTCTGTATACTCTCCTGTACTTCCTCATTCCACCACCATGTCTCCTTGTCGTCCTTCCTCTGTCGAGATGTCATACCAAGCACCTTTCTAGCCGTCTCCCTTACTAGCTCTGCTGTAGTTACCCAGCTATTTGGCAACTCTTCACTGCCACCCAGTGCCTGTCTTAACTCTTCCCTGAACTCCACCTCACAATTACCCTTTTTCAATTTCCACCATTTGATCCTTGGTGCTGCCCTCACACTCCTCCTCCTCTTCTTGATCACCAACATCATCTTACAAACCACCATCCTGTGCTGCCTTACTACACTTTCCCTGGCCCCCACTTTACAGTCTACAATCTCCTTCAAACTGGCCTTCCTACATAAGATATAATCCACCTGTGTGCATCTTCCTCCACTCTTATATGTCACCCTATGCTCCTCCCTCTTGTTAAAATATGAATTCACCACAGCCATGTCCATCCTTTTCACAAAATCCACTACCGTAAAACCCAAAAGATTTGGAGAAATTAAAAAAAGAAGCACCCCAGAATATCGTATGGGTCTAATGAGGCTGTGTTTTGGCCTTAGCGCGCATGCCATAGCCAGCTCCCTCCTAATAGTAGGGATTTCATGGAGGGGAGAAAAGCGGAAACTGGGTATTGAAGTTAGAGCTTAATTTGTCAGTTAACAGGTTCGCAATGTGACTCTGCTTCATGAAGTTTGTATCATTCACCACCAGTTCAGGACACTGCTGTGCATTGCCTATAAGGTTTTAGACATAGCTGTAGAAGGCTTTGTTATTGTCTTTAGCCTGAGAGGCTATCTTGCCCTTGTAATTGGCCTTGTTGAATTTAATTAGACCTCTTATATTCCTGTTTAGTTTAATTAGTGAGCTCTTTTATAATGAAAGTTGCTCTGATTTTTGCTCATAACCTTTTTCCTTCTGTTATATACCCTGTTAAAGATGGGATTCTACCGGTGTGGTTTGTTTTTTAGACTGTATTTTGGGCTTACTTCTTACAGCAGCTTCTAAGCAGCCCTTCAAATAGGTGTACAAGATCAGTGGCGGATCCAAGAATTTGCAAAAGGGGGGGTGCACTCTGGTCAGTGTAGTACCGGGGTGAGAATGGGAAGTGGGGCACTGGGTTTGCGGTTGTGGAAAGATTACCTTAAGAAGGTCTGACGTGTGGAAAGACAGCAGTATACATTCAGTTACACATGATGTTGCTCTAGATGTGGTAGCAGAAACAGGTATTTCCTGTGCAGCACACAGTACACGTATGGATAGTACAAGTATTTTCAATGCTTGCCTGGAAGAGATGGTTGGTAACTTAAACCAAGCCACAGTCTTCTTCCATGGCATAGTGGACATATGCACTGTTATGATCTTGGAAAGTATCCCACTGAAGGTGAAAACAGTCATGGAGAAATATTTAGTTTTTTAAAATTAAATAATGACTTTTGTGGAAAGAGCAAAGTTCAGTTAAGTTAGAGTATCACATTAAGTAAGACAGTAGATGTCGTAAAAATCACAAAAAACAAATAGTTTAGTCGCAAGCAGTTTCTAAAAATATTGTAACCACTTTAGCATTTTAGAAAGGACTGTGAGTCAAAACCAACTTTGTTATGCAAGATATAATATAAACTACAGGCACAGATGTTTGCATAAATTAGTAAAAGCTTCATTTGAATGATATACCAAATAACTAAACTTCTAAAACTTTCCTAAGCAGACCTTAATGTTTTTGGACAGTTTGCTGTTCTTGCAATGGTTTTAAGAACAATTAATTTACTTTAGGAAGTCTTTTAATAACAAAAGTCCTACTGTACCTTGTCTGTTCTTTCAACAAGTTTTAGACTAAGTGTGGGAGGGGGAGGCAATGCCTGTCTCCAGGAGTTCAGAAATGTCAATATTGCATGTCTTCTTTCTCAAATCAAAGTCCATTGAAAGTAAACAAAAGGAAAGGAAAGGAAAAAGCCTGTTTTGAGAGGAAAAAGATGGAAAGTAAATGAAGAAGCGTGTTTCAAGAAAGAGAGTATGAGAGAGAGAAAAACAGGAAAGGAAGAAGCATGATTTGGGTGAGAGTTCAAGACAGAAAGATGGAAAGGAAAGGAAGAAGTGTGTTTCGAGAGGGAATGTTCAGATAGAAAGATGGAAAGGAAAGCAACAGGAGTGTTTATAGTGGCAAAGAGAAAATAAGTGCATCTGGAGAAAAAGTATTGTAAATGAGATTACTACAACAGCAAATGGTTGTTTCTCAGTTAGGACTTGGGGAATTGTATGTATAACATTGGTTAGAAATATACAGGAGTGTGAGCTAGCATGCTAGAAGAAAAACAGATCTGTTTGTTAGCTTAAGTTTAGGGGACATTTGGGGAAATCATAGGAGTCAACCCAACTGAAAAGTTCAATGACTCAGGCAACAGAAGTAGAAAGGGCTGTCACCAAGCTTAAGGGGCCTATAACAAGAAAGGTAACGAGATCCTGTAGAGGTATTAGAAATATTTCAAAAATTTTATGAAAGTCTGTATAAAGTCGAGAAAGATGGAAATCAAGAAAAGATAAAAATGGAAATGTTTATGGAAGAAATAAATATGCCAATGTTAGAAGAAGATGAGGTTCAATTACTAACAGCATTGGAGGAGATGAGATCAAAATGGTGATGTATGACCAAGTTACAGGAAAGTCCCCAGGAACAGATGGCATTCCTGTGGAAGTTTGGAAGCTAAGAGGGGAAAAAACTGATAAAGCTCTGGAGGGTTTGTTTAACAGTATTTTAAGAGGAGGAAAGGTACCAACATCCTGGAAAAAAGCAATGGTAGCTGTAATACCTAAAGAGGGGAAAGATCCATTAGATCCAGCTTCATACAGGCCCATTTCAATACTAAACTATGGTTATGAAGTGTTTATGTTTATAATTGCTAAAGAAATGGCAAAAATGATGCCAGAATTGATAGATATGGATTGATGTGGTTTTGTGGAGGGGAGGCAAACATTTGACAACATTAATAGAACATTGATGATCCACAGGGAAGCAGAATGTAAGAAAATACCATTGTTGTTGGTGGGTCTTGATACAGAGAAAGCATTTGACAGAGTAATCTGGGAGTTTATGAGCAGGGCAATGGAAGCATTTGCATTTCCTGATAAAATTATAAGTTTAATTAGGAGCATATATGAGGGATTGGAGGTAAAAATTAAAGTGGGTGAGGTCCTCTCTGATAATTTCTGCTTGAGCAGAGGAACACGGCAGGGGTGTCCTCTTTCCCCTTTGCTATTTGCATTATATTTAGAACCACTGACAAAGAAAATAATGGACTCAGAAATTCAAGGAAATAATTTGCATGGTTTGTCAAGGAAAGCCAGCTCTATTTGCAGATGATATTATTTTATACCTGACAAAACCAGAAAGGGACATTGTAGTATTGTGCAGCATTTTGAGAGGTTTTCAAATCTTTTCAGGATACAAAATTAATGAAGTTAAACAAAGGCTATAGCAGTAAATTATGTGCCCATATTCGAATTGGTTCAACAATATCCATACTTAAGGAGAAATGATAAAATGAAGCATTTAGGAGTATGGATAAAAAAAGATTCTGGTGTGGTAGCTAAGGATATGTGGGAAGAGACTAAGAAATAATACAAAAACTGAGAAAATCAAAGCTCTGTTATATGGATATGGATAGTAAGATGCAAGCAGTTAAAATGTTTTTAGTTCCTTTAGTTTTATACTCAGGTCAGGCATATTTTAATCAACCAGAGCGGAAGTTGCAGATGGCAATTAACAGAGAGATGAATGATTTTATCTGGAAGGGGAAGATGGTAAAAGTTAAGTGGGATAAGCTGATTCTTCCAACAGAGCAAGGCAGATTGGGATTACCCAATTTGAAGGGGTATTTCAGAGCTACACAGATAAGACTGCTGTACATAGCACAAGCAGAAACCTATAATTCAAAGTGAATGATGATTCTGAAATGGGGGGGGGGGCTCAAAAAAGAAAGAGACTGGTATTTTGGATGCACCTTGGACCTTTAAGGAGAATAACAATAATCATACAGAATGTTATATTCATAAAGTAGAAGAAAATATTCTAAGAACTAAGCCATCACTGGAACGGAGAAAGGAGATTCTGCCAATAGGGATGACTACAACTAGGGATATAGACAATAGGCATGAGGGTGGCTGGAATTTATTGGAGAAAACTGGCAAAGGAACCAAGATATTGGGAGAAAATAACTAGGAAAAGGTAATAGAATGGGAAGATGGCAAGAATTTGCACTGCAGGTTAGAGATCACCTTCCATATCAAGGATCAATATCAGTGTATAGGCAAAGAGAAAGAAATAGGGGGTCCTTAACAAAAGACCAGCACTGGGAGAATGCTTAGTAGAATCTGGAATAGAAATTGCCATTAAAAAGAAATAATTAGTAGAACATATCAAATATTGCATGATAACTATAAGAACCAATCAGAAGAGGTTAGAAAGGATTAGGAAGAAGGATTGGATAAGCATTTCACAAAGAAACAATGGGAGGATATATGTATGTCTCCCAAATATGCAACAAAATCTAAAATATTTAGGATTTTTGCTTGGAAATATTTACATCAATATTTTTATACTCCAAGTAGACTCCAGAAAATATTTCCTCAGGTAAACAGCAAATGTTGGAGGAGTGAAGGGAAAGAAAGAGGTAATTGGGAACATATTTTCCGGGACTGCAATGAGTTGGCAGACTTTAATGACTCCCTGCAGGCAGTACTGCCTGAGATGCTGGGTGGGAAGATTGGTATGATGAGGGAAAATGATTTTTCTGAGCTATAATACAGAACTGAAAGTGCCTAAACTTGGTAAAATGTTGCTGAGTCCAATTATGGTGGCTGCCATAAAAGCAATTACTAGAAAATGGAAATTAAAATCTAAACCAACTGTTCTAGAAGTAGTGAATATAGTAACAGAGATAAAACTGGAAGTGAGATCTTTAGAAAATGGTAGGAGCAAATTACATCGGAAAAAATGGGAATTGTGGGAGCAATGCATACAGGGAGGAATGCGGTTTAAAAAAAAGCAGGACTTAAATGAGATGTAATGTTTGACTGAAAATGATTGAGTAGATTATAAGTGATGTAAAATGTTTGCAACTGGGAGTGTGTCAGTATGGTTTGTGATGTAAAAATGCTTGCAACTAGAATTGTGCTGGCATTGTTTTTCATTTATATAAATGTATGATTGACTGCATCATTAAGTGATGGTTTAGGAAGCCGTGATGGTACAGCGGTAGCATTGTTACCTCACAGCAAGAGGTTCTCCTGTTTGATTCACGGCTAGATTGCCTTCTGTGTGGAATCTGCATGTCCTCCCCGCGGTCGAGTGGCCTTCGAAAGACATGCATGAGTGGGTGTGCCTTCGCTGAAGGTTTGGCATCGGGCTGGCAACTCGCATCATAAAAATCGACTACCAATCATTAGCAGACCAGAGTTCCGCTGTGGTGACCCCTAACCGGGAAAAGCCGAAAAGACAAACAACAATTAAGTGATGGTTTAATAAAGATGTTTCTTGTCTAAAAAAAGAAAAGGCAGGAATTGAATAATTTACATAATGTTGTATAGGGTATATGATATATAGCAATATATGTGAAGTATAATGTTTGTAAATGTGAACTTGTCAATGCAGTCTGATTAAATGTAAATTTCCCTATGTCACAAGATGATGTTAAAAAAAGTTGTTGAAGTTCCTGAAATGCTTCACATCACATTAGCAAAGCAAATGACTGGAAAGTGGAAAATACTGAAAATAATTCAAAACTGAGGATCACTCAGAAACATTTCTGTAAGCATACACATCTGATTTCCCATTCCTCAAGCCAGTAATTTTATGAAAATGTGTGCCCTACTTATTTTGCAATAAGTTTATTTTATTTTTATTTTATTTTACATTTGTTGACTGGGATAGTCCAGCTGGAACAAAGTCCATTTACAGTGGAGGCCCAGGGAGATAAGCTCCAAACATAAACAAGAAAAAATAGCAATTGAAATAAAACATAGATATATAACTGATATAAAATATAAAATAGAAATGCAGATAAAAGAGCAGAATGCAGATAAAAGTACATTCAGACTAAAAATGGTACAATTATATAAGTAGGATATTTCATAAGGTTACATAGGTTCACATTGAATAGACATGTATACAGGATAGAAATTACCCTTGTTATAGTCAGGAGAAATTAACAATATCTAATAGATAAGTAAATAACATAAATGTTGTTGGTTTAGCCAGGCCTGTCACAGTGGCATAGCCAGTTTAATGCCAGATGTTGTTTAATTGTGGCTTTAAATTGGCATGTGGAGGAGAACAAGGTCATGGCAGCTTGAAGTATGTTCCAGATTCTACTTACAGAGTTTGCAAATAGGGCCATGCCAGCAGCATTGTTAATTTTAGTTGTCTGTATTTGTAGTTTATTAGATGAGCGGAGCAGTCTTGTGTTATTATGGGGGAGGACAGAGTTTCTAAGGGCTCAGTCCTTGGCCCCCTATTGTTCGGCATCTACTTCTCAGAAGTACAGGCAAACATAGGAGGACTATGGCTGACAAAGTTTGCGGATGACTGCAAACTGGGTGCCATAGTGGATAGTACATCGGACACAGACATCCTTCAGAGGGGTCTCACGGAAACTGATAGCTGGTGCCAGAGCCATGGCCTGAAGTTAAACGCAAAAAAGTGTATAGTCATACCCTTCGGGAAAAACAAGGTAACCCCAAGCTACCATATAGGTGGCAACCCACTAAGCACAGAAGAGGTTATCAGGGACCTGGGTACCCAGGTTGACAGTGGCCTCTCGTTTGACACTCACGTTGCTAAAGTGGTTCGAAAGACCTTCTACATTGCCCATCTGATCATGAAGGGATTCACATCCAGATCAAGTGAGGTCATTGTTCCCCTGTACTCTTCACTTATCAGACCAATGATCGAGTACAATGCCCCATTCGGGATGTATCTCACCCGACACCTTCAGCAATTGGAGAGACCCCAAAAGTTCCTCACCAAAAGGATAAAGGGACTCCAAAACCTGTCATATACTGCCAGACTGAAGAAACTCCAACTCTATTCAGTTGCATACCGTCTGCTCAGTGGTGACCTGTGCCTGACATACAAGGCCATGACCAACCCGGAATTAATGGACATGCTCCACCTCAAAAAATCCAAATCCACCAGAACCACTAGAGCAAGTGACTTAAACCTTAGCACGGATATAAATAGGGTGTGCTGGAGGGATAGATTTATCACCCAGAGACTCCCCATGCTGTGGAATAAAATCCCGGTCCATGTGAGGCAGAGCACCTCGCTGGCTCTGTTCAAGAGAAATCTTGACCGGTGGATGGGAAATCGTAGGTTTACCCCGGGATTCATCTCTGTGTCACTGCTGGACAGAGGCACAACAAACTAATGGGCACATTATTTCTAACATAAGGGGTGGCGTAAGCCACATAACTTTGGGCTAGGCTTATAAATGCCTTAGGGCAGATAGCCTAGTATAAACCTATGAACCTATGAACCTATGGAGTATTGTCCGGGTTATAGAGGATTTTGTTAGCTATTATCAGCAGGTTGTACTTGACAAGATTAAGAAATTCCAGTCATCCAAGCTGTTTGAGGTTGAGTGGTGGGATGACACCAACTTTGAACTTCTGGGAAATAAAACTCTGACAGGTGTTAAAATCTGAAAATTCACAATGGAATAACACTACAGTAAAAAAAATCATGTCTAAAGGAAAACATATTTCCTCCACACAGTATTTAAAGCAGTAACCGTTTTAAAATGAATATTAAAGAAACATAATAACAGTGTGTTTGTCGAAAGTCACGGTGACAGTAAAATTAAGTTTATGTCATTTTTGTATATGCATCCCTATTTGTTATAGCATGATTCGTTGTACTGCAGGTTTGGGGTTTGTAATTATGTTTTGATTCATTTTACTGTGCACAATACTATCTTTTAGAACTGTAAGATGACTGAGGAAGGTTACTGTATACAATAAGCCATGTAAATTTATTTTTCGGTATACTGAAAGATGTTTAGTCACATTATGGTAATACATATGTTTGCATGTGATGTATGGACAAAATGTTATTAAAAGCTACTGAGAAAAAAAATAAAGTAGGCATCAGGCATTTCTTTAATATTTATGAACGACATATTAATTTCCTGCATTTTTGATCAGCTTTGCAATCCTTTTTTTTTTTTTTTTTTTTTACAGATGGAAAATGGTGCCCATTGGTGAGCAGCTATCATCTTCTTAGACTAAATTCTGTTTATGTTGAGTCTGTTTAAGCAATTGTTGCCCAACTCACTGCCAGTTGTAGCTCTAAAAGTACATTGCTGTCTGCTGACAGGCTCGGGAATGTCAAGATACCATCAGGCCCAGTGTTCAGCTTTGCTATTTATTTATTGTTTCATTTTGTTAACTGGGTAGATGAATTTTTCATAATGTACCTTTCCAGGGCTGGTCTGGAACACATATTACATGATTCTGCTCTGCTTAGAGTTTACTTCAGTTATGCAAGTTATTAATTTACTTACGTTTGGACTTAGTTATTTAATAGTTGAGTGGATTAGACTGCAGGAACCATTTTTTCTGGCATGACATATGGATAGTAAGACTAATTAGAACCATTCAGAGCAAAACAAACTGGACTGATATGCTCAAACAGTATTAGGAGGCTTAGGAATTTAGTGATGCCACTCTTATGTTGCTGTTCATGTGCGTTTAATTTTGGTATCTTTGTATATCAATTATTACCAGAGGTCATATTTCAGGTGTGCTTTAAGGCTTTCTTGGTATTAAGTTGTGGTGGTGGGGGTGGGGTACTACAGGTTTTCTATCCAAAATTCATCCTCAGGGCTTGCTGCCTTGATGTTAGTGCTAGAATATCTGTCCAGAATATATTAATCACTAAGTTCTGCATCTTCTATAATTTGTTGAATAGGAGGTACTTAATACTGACAAAAAAGAAATACACAGACCTTAAAGAGCAGAATGTTTTATAAAACGTGATGTCTCCAAAGCTTTGCAATTGTCTGATTTGTTTGTTCTAGGCTGCTAGGAGTTTAGACAGAAGCAAGTTAGTTGACAGCTATTTCAGGACACTGATAATGTTTTTATTCTTGTTCTTCAGATTTGTTGAGTCATTGGTTACAGTCATTTTGGTAGCATGATTACTGAAAACCTGAAACCCTCATTCTCCTGCCATATGCGGAGGCATTCATTTATGTGTGATGTGAGTTTGTTAATGCGTCTAAACCCTCACAGTCGGTCTGGATACTCACTGTCTGTGCAATTGCTCTGCATTCACATGATGAGTCAGCAGGACTGCAAGGAATTCTGAAAACGTTGAGTCAATGTACCGTATTTGGCAGAACGTTGTTTTCAACTTTAAAGATTTGCTGAACTTTTTTTTTTTTTAATTTTGGTGCATGCTTTGACTTCTTATAAGTTAAGTTAGCAAAAGGGGGAGGCGTGCGCCCCTGCGCCAAAGCCTAAATCTGCCATTGAGGATTTCTATCAACAATTCTACATAGGTTGCTGTGAACTTGGGGTTTGGAGTGTCATTGAACTTTGACAAACTGTCACTTAATAGTATGTAGTTTGCTTTAGAGTAGTTTCTAACAGTCACTGGTTTTGCTGAGTTTTCTATGTTAATTTTTATTTCAAAGGAGACATCTTTGTGGTCTAACCTCACCAGTAAGGACATGATATGGGGGGAGGGGTGCAGCACTCTCTCATATTGGTAAGTACCAGGTCCAGTATGTTTGAACCTCTGGTTGGAATGTACACTATCTGGTCAAGGGTATTTGTGTTAATAAAGTCCAGGAATCATTGTGCCTGTGAATATGAGTCAGCGTTTCCCAGTGTTTCCAAGTCTATAGAGGGATAGTGAAGGGCTCTCATGAATAGAGTGTTTGGGTTAATGTTGACTGTCTGCAGTAGGTCTAGGTATAAGACTTGTGATTTTAAGAACATTGAGGGTGAGCTATAGCTTGATAGGATTTGGTATGGGACTTTGTCTATGGTGATTTCATGTGGATAAATTCTAGAGCAACTTCCTGTTTAACTAATGTAGAGTTATGCTTCTTGCTAATATAGATTGAAATACCTACACCTTCTCTGTCTGTGCAACTGATGGTCTAAATGTGTGGAAAGCAGTGAAGTCTTGCACGTTTTGCTAATGGCACAGGTATCTATATTCTCCAGAATGAGCACAGCTTGTAGGGTGTGAAGTTTCTTGTTAAGGCTCCTAGAATTGAGAAGTAACACCTGTAGGCTCCTTTAGATTTTATTTGCTAAGTTGCTATATTTGTCAATTTGACATTGGCTATAAAAGGCTCTAAGGGAGTGGATAAAGTTTTAGCCAATATCCAGTAGCCCGGGGGGACAGATGCAGACCATCCTTGGCAAAGCAACATGTTATTTAACCATGTCCTCCCAGGCTGACAAATATCAGATCTCCCTGGAATGACACCAGAAACTAAGCTGATTGTTTAAATCAATCATTTTTTGTTCATACTGTAGCAGCATCCTTGGTGAAGGTAGAATGCTGCTCAATGCAAGACACATACCTGTCTGATTCACGTATTCGGAAAGATCTACATATTAAGAAAGATCCATAATGTCTCTCTTCACATACTCCAGTGAGGTACATCTTAGGTCATTTACACCAACATGTGCTGAGATAGAGTCATACTGGTTCCTGTGGCGCATTGACTTGAATGCGTGCGTAATGTGGTGGATCCTGGCAGCAGATAAGCAGCTCACCATTATCTTCTCCTTGTCCAGTCTGGCATTATACAGTAGACTCCCCTACGACAAGAGTCCTGGGTAAAGAGTTTACTTGCCTTATGAGCTTCGTTCTTTTGGGTACATTCGGTGTAGGCATATGTGTAGTGCTTGATAGTGCCTTTTATTTATTTATTTATACATATTGTCATTTAATTACTTGGAAAGTCTGGCTGGGCAGAAGCCCATTTTTAGTGTAGGCCCGGGGAGAAAAGTCCAAAATTATTACAAAACAATAATTTTACAATCTTCAGAAATAAAAAAAAAAAACATCTGCAGCTTAAATAATTATAACAGTGATAATCTAAAAACATTATTTAAGAATCAATACAAGCTATATGGTAATCATTTAAAATTTATAGAAATTTTAGACAGTTTGTAGAGAAATTAAAAGTAAATTACTCGATTACAAACAGGAATTGCAATATGAAGTGAGGGAAAAACAGGCATATGGCATATTTAGAGAGAAAGCCAGGGAAGAGAACTTGATAGGAGTAAGGAAGTAAGTGAAAACGGGAGAGTAAGGAGGTATAAGAAATGAAAAGCTACTTGTTCACATTTAGGGATATAGGTTATCCCAGTTTTGAGCAAGAACAGAGTCAGATTTTAGATTTTTTTTTTCAGATTTTGTTTTTGGTATGTGCTTTAAGATTGCTGAGGATAGATGTTGCCATATGTAAGCATAAAAGGTCTCTCAAGTTTGGGAAGATTGCTTTTTTATGCCTCAGCATAAGTTGGTCTATGTTGTTGTATCTTTCGGCTTTTCCCGGTTAGGGGTTGCCACAGTGGAACTCCGGTCCGCTAATGATTGGCAGTAGATTTTTACGTACCAGCTTGCCAGGCCAGTGCACAACCTTCAGCGAAGGTACGCCCATTCACGCATGTCTCCACACAGAAGATGCTTTAGCTGAGAATCAAACAGGACAACGTCTTACTGTAAGGCGACAACGCTACCGCAGCACCACCAAGTTGGTCTATGTGTGAGGTAGAAATGATGTGTGGTGGATGTATTGTGTTTGTTCTTGACACCCTTGTTTTTAAGTGAGATTTTTGCCTCCAAGGCAATTGTGTATGTACATCTCTCACACACTGTGTTAAAAGGTTGTCTGTGAACATGAAACAATTATTACATTGCCTCAGGATGCCCCATGCCCATATCTACCAAGCTGGCTACGGACACATTTGGAAATTCCATATCCATGTTGTGCAGATCTGTATTAGGGTAGACTAGTATGGTTTGAGGACTGGGTTATACAGAGGTCTCCTAAAGTGGTCTCTAAGGTTAAGGACTAGAGTTAGTGCTAAGAATGGTACTAGTAGATGTGCAGGCTAGGTGTTCTAAGCTTAACTCCACACAATGCATCACTAAGTTACAGGTTACAGTGTTAGTACTAGTTATACAGGTAAACTTAACATTATCTTTAAACCAAGCGTAAAATCAGAGTCAGTTATAAATAAATCATCCTTCATAGACTTTATGAATGGAAGTTTTGAATCAATAAATGACATACTTATGAAACCAGACAGGGATACTATCATTAATGATACCTAGATAATTTCTCATCAGATTACTATCAATGAAATCCTTGGTATTACTAATTAATACATGCATGAACATATACCAGTAAGTCATATGTAAATATAATAAAATCAGAAACATTTGCAGCAGATAAAGAGAGGAACAATTTATCCTTCAAAAATCAGCCTACTCATAAAAATATATCTAGATTAAATTAAATTGAGAAATTACTTACTTTTCTTATCTAATCTCCAGTTCTAACTATGAACTCAGCTGTTATCTCAAAGACTGAAAGCATTAATAAAACATGTTTAAATACATCAGAAAACTAAAAGTGAAAGCCCTGTGCATTTAACATATTATCAATAAACATGAACTGATCACCAAACCCCATGATGTAACAAATGTATCAGCAGGAACATTTTGTGCAGATTTCACAGTGGTAGGCAGCCAAGTAGAGAAATGCCTTACATACCTCTTAACTGTCCAAATTTTTGCAGAATGTCCAAACATATTTTTGGTCAGTTCCTCATATAATTTAAGGTTTTATGGGAAATCATTGAGGATTGAAGTCACTAAATAATGACATACGTTTCAGTTTCAGACTTCATAACCTTCAGAAGATACATAATAATGCAAAACTTGTTAGTCTATCAACTTTCTATGTTTATTAAAGTAATATTTCAAATCTATCCCTATTTTGTGCCTTTGTCCCCCCATTAATTTTGGCTTTGTCCAGATTTCTTGCAGAGCAAGATTGAGAGGTATGATGCTTTATATAACTATAAATATAATAACTCCAGCCACTAGTGACATTAAATACAAATTCCAGGGAACCAGACAACATACCTTTTGGCTTTATCTACAAAATCAAAGAAAACCTAATCATACCTCTGTTAGTCATGCTAAATAATGTTAACATATCAGTGCATCCCTGACCTATGGTGGCAGGCTGTAGTCATACCAAATCACAACAGGGTGGTGCAATGCAGAGATAGTTTTATATGCAGCAGCCTGACCAATATTCTGTGCAATCCTGGAGATCCACAGGGGACCTTCCTTTGGTGGACAAGTAGCAGTATGAGCTTGGTAAGGTGTGATCTCACTTTCTGAATCTTGTGGCACTCTTTAAAGACATGGCTGTAGCACTTGATGAAGGCCTGACAGTGCATGCTGCTTATATTCATCTTGCAAAGGCAGTTGGCATTCTTCCACATAACAAGGGAATGCTTGAATATTTACAAAAACTAAATTTCAAGCCATACATAATGCCGTGGATAAACAGCTCTAGTTAAGCAACACAGCACAATACATCAGATTCAGGGGTCACCTGTCTATAACAATGGGGGTTACTCATAGTGTGCCATTTGGCTCTCCTCTCATCCACTTCATTTTGGACATACTTCTGAGCTGCAAAAGTGAAAAATTAGCTATACAGAGCCAAATATGCTGAAAAGTGGTCACAGAGTAATATAATTACTTCAATTAAAGATGCCACTGTGGCATTCAGGGAGAAATTATTTCTATGATCCAGATGACCCACGGTTGATTAGCAGTGCAACCAGTAGTGGAGCTGACTGAAAGATGGGAAAAGAAAGAGGAACTGAGCCTACTCGTTTCTCTTGGATGGGAAGGGAGGGACACATTTCTGGGAATGTATGCTCTTTTTGAGTTCCTTGCCCGAGGTTGGTGAGCTGGTGAAGGGGTTTGTCTCAAGAAGGTAGGATGACTGTAGGCTTATATCACATTAGTAGAATAAATGGGACAGGAAAAGTTCAGTAGTTAGAGGATGACTCTGCCAGAAAATATTTTTAAGTAAAAGATAACTAAAGTTTACTAAGATGGTCTGCAAAATGTATACACCTGGTGTTCTAGTAATAAGTTTTGCTATTAATGCCAGAAAATGACAGCATCATGAGACTTGGCAAAAAGAACATCAGTTATGATTATAAAAGAAATGGTCAAATCATAAATAAAAATGACGCAATCTTTAAACATCTAGTAACAGTCATAGACAACAATTTAAAATTTGATCAGTGTATACTATATGGTCAGAAAACATATTCTGTAGTCAATATAATTGTAAAGACCATAAGTTATTAGTACAAGAAGCTCACTGTACCACTTTGTACCTCACTGATCAGACCCATTACTGAATACAGTGTGGCATTTTGTACCCTTAAAAAAGCCACCTGAAACAACTTTAAAAAGTACAATAATTCCTTGTTAGAAAAAAAATGATAGGGTGGGGAAAACTTGCCCTGTTCAGAAAGGCTACAGGAATTGTGATAATATTTTCCTTCCTATAGGTTACCTAGAAGGACCTTTGCCTGGGCTATATATTACATCTGATCCAGTCCTATACACACATTTGAGAAACTGAATATATCAGCATGGGGTTACAGCAATGATGCTTCTTGAAGGGTATTATTTTGTAAGCTTACCAGTCAAACTTAGGAACCTATGAACATATTACACTTCTTCCATTTTAGCAGCCCTACAAAGCACATATCTTTGGTCATCCACTTTGTCTTCTTGACTAGAGCATTCACTATCTTTTTCCACATCCATACCATCATGTAGCTTTTCTCATCACATATCCAACTTCTTTTGCATTTGACTTAGTCAGTTAACTTGAATATGACATAGAAAATATACTTTGCTGTTCCTTTGTTCTCCCCCGCCCCCAACTACTCCTGTCTTTTACAATCATTCAAGCTTCTCTTCTTGTATTGCTGTTGTTAATGCTTTTGAGAATATTCAGAACTTTCCACAACTTCTGAAATGGCAGGAGACTGGCACCACATATAGCCTATGGGAGGGGATTTGTGCAGAAAGAGTTTGAACTGCAAAATGTTCATTAGTTTGCATCCATTCAAACTACAATGCTTTAGGTCATTATTAATAACATATAGAAATAATAATGAAGATATTGTAATACTATGGAAGTAAAGCCATTGATAAAGATACACAACAAAAAGATGGCCATTAATGGCCACACTTCATTGCATCTTAAAGTGGGCACATGAAGATTGTTTGCAAGCATGACAACACCTGCAGCACTGTGGCCTCCCTGAAACTGACTATCTGTTGAGGTTGCCATGGTAGCAAAACTTTCACCGAAAGATATATCAATAGATTTATTACTCTCTTCCCAGCACAGACATTATGGTACCTCTGAATATACCATCTCATGAATGTTCAGTACTCTTTGTAACAATTTATTTAAAATTGATCGCCAAACTCATATTGCAACAAAGTCATACAACATATTAGTTTTTCCAGGATGGATATTTTTTCAACTTTACAGCCATAGATTTACAAGGATTTGTTGCCCATGGCTCACTCATACATTTACAGAGCAGCATCCTGCACTTCCTCAGAACAAGGCAATGCAGTGTAGATAAATGAAGGATGAAAGGGGAGGGAAGTATTGCCATAGCTTAAGTTTTTGTTATTAAAGATAACAGAAGTAGGAAATATTGCACTGCTCTCAGCCAGAATGCACACGCAACATATGTGATGATAAGCAATTTTATTTTTACTCTTTTTTCACATCTCAAAAGTCCCTGAAGAAAATGTCTATGCAGGACCAGCAGACAGTGGCCCAGCTGGTGCAAAGACCTGACACATTCTTGAGAAAATAAAATAATACAGACGTATATAATATTAAAATATACCAGAGATTACTGATCTAGCACATTTCAAGTTGTCAAGTTATCATAGTCACAGCATCAGTAAGTGGTCAGTATGAAAAAACAGAGATGTTTATGTAAATTTATTATACTGAATAGGTGAAGTGGAAGAAAATGTATTATGTCAGTAATGTCTATTTTAGTAGTGAAACCATTATCTGTCACTAACAGTTGTCAGTATTTACTGCTGCAATCATTTAAAGCAGGTTGTTTATAATATGTCATTGCAGAACTTAAAGACGTTATTAATTCATATTGTACAGGAAACAGTAATACCAACGAACCTGAAGAAGTACTTGTCAGAATTCCGTCATGCCATTAGTACATGCAATATATGCAACTTTGCTTAATGACACTTTCAGATTCAATAATTAAATGCTTAATATTATGTTATTAAAATTAATGCATTTGCTTTTTAGCACTTATAGGTCAAGCTGATGTCTCAATCTCTCTTTTTTCTTTCTCTTTGATGTTATTTTTTTCTGCAGGTCCATCAATACCTGGAGCAGCTCAGCTGCAAGCTTGCTAAATGAGGGAAAGATCATCACCTCTCCCTGCCTGCCTGGAGATATTTACACAGGGTGAGGGCATTGGCTCCAACCCTGCTCTCACCAGGTGTAAGGTAATCTGGTAAGTCACTCAGCACAGTGAGCTTTAAGACCTGGTTCTGGATGCTGTTGAGATGCTCAGGGAGAGGTGGTTGAACCTGTGAGAGTAGCGAACAGGTTAAAATGAGTTTCAGTGAATTTTTTTCTGAAAATGTAAAATAAATATTCTGCATTTTAGTGTGTAGAGTGTACTTAGTTTGAACTCCTGGCAAAAAACATATACCTTGACATTCATTGTTAATAAGAATCAGAAGTAAAATGTTTTATCTCTTATAAACTGTGCAGCTTGTGAAATTTATTTATTTTACATTTGTTGACCAGGAGAATCCGACTGGATAAGTAATTGTTCATTTTCAGCGGAGGCACGGGGAGAAAAGCTCCAGAGTTTGTAAATATACAAAGGCATACAAAGGCAAGTAAACACATAGTTTCATAGTATAGTGCTAGGCTATCTGCCCTGGGGCATTTGTAAGCCTAGCCATAGTGATGTGGCATTTGCCACCCCATGAAATGGTACAAAAATGTACAGAATAAATTTAGAATACTGTGTCTAGTAGTGACACAATGAAGGTCCCCTTATATAATAGAATTAGTTTACTGTGCCCCTGTCTAGCAGTGACACAGATGTGACCCCTGGGGTAAACTTACGATCTCCCATCCACTCATCAAGATTTCTCTTGAAGAGAGTCAGTGAGGGGCTCTGCCTAATACGAACTGGGATCTTGTTCCAAAGCATGGGAAGCCTCTGGGTTATGAATCTATCCCTCCAGCATGTCTTATTCATACTTGTGCCGAGGTTTAAGTCTTTAGCTCTTGTGGTCCTGATGGACTTGGATTTTTTGTGTTGGAGCATGTCCATCAGATCCTGATTGGTCATGGCCTTGTACGTCAGGCAGAGATCACCTCTGAGCAGGTGGTATGATACTGAATAGAGCTGAAGTTTCTTTAGTCTGGCAGAATAAGACATATGTTGGAGACCCTTGATCCTCTTGGTGAGGTACTTTTGTGGTCTTTCCAGCTGTTGCAAATGCCGGGTGAGGTACATACCAAATGGGGCATTGTACTCAATCATGGGTCTGATGAGGGAGGAATATAGTGGTACAATGACATCCTTGGATCTGGATGTGAATCCCTTCATGATGAGGTGTGCAAGGTAGAATGCTTTTCTAACCACTTTGGCAACGTGGGTATCAAATGAGAGGTCACTGTCGACTTGGGTCCCTAGGTCTCTGATTACTTTTTCAGTACTCAGTGGGTTGCTGTCTATGTGATAATTTGTGGTTACTTTGTTTTTCCCAAAGGGGATGACTATACATTTTTTGGCATTTAGTTTAAGGCCGTGACTCCGGCACCAATTGTTCGTTTCTGTGAGGCCTTTTTGTAGGATGTGTGTGTCTGCTGGTGTATCGACTATGGCGCCTAGTTTGCAGTCATCTGCGAACTTTGTCAGCCACAGCCCTCCCGTCAATTTAGAGTCATTTCACATATACAGAGACAAAGTACAATTCATAACATTTTAGAAGTACAAAGAGAGAAAAAAAATGTTTTGGCTGCACATTTTAGAGGTACTTAGGCAAAATATATTGTAGCTGCAAATTGTAGTAGCAGGACATGTTAGTTGTATGACCAGTAATTTCTACTTGAATTTTTGAGAGTATGGATAATTTTCCCATAGAGTTATCAAGAATATAGGAGAAATGCTAGTAGATGAGGTTTGCGTACTAAGAGTAGTAGTATCTTCAGTAAATTAGTATGTGGAGGTTGATAGAGAAAGTCCTGTGGGAAAAGCAGGTGTAGAGGGTCAACCTGGAGAAAGGCATGGGCATTGCCTATTGGGAAGTAGGTGTTTCTTTAGTAGTTGTTTAAACTTAATGACAGAATTTGCTGAGGTAATATCAGGGGGCAGTGAGTTCCAGATTCTGCCTGTGTAGTTAGGAAATAGGGAGTCTCCTGCTGAGTTGTTGGATCTGGTGATTTTGATTAAGGTCCTGTCACTAGAGCGTAGTTGTCTTGGATTTTCATGCATTTTAAGTAAATTAGTTAGTGTTGGTATTTTGTCTGGATATAATACGAGTTTTTTAGCGAAAACTAGTTGGTGGAATGTGATGAGATTTTGAAGTTCAAGCCATTTTAGTTGGTATAGTGAGTGGCAATGATGGGAACAGAAGGGAGCATTTGTGGCAAATCTGGAAATTTGATTGTAACGTGTCTAGTTTTGTAATTTCTGTTTTGGATAGGTTGGTGAAGATGGGGGCAACATATAAAAGCGTGGATAGTAGCAGAGTTTAAGCCATAGTAATTTTAGTCTATTAATTTACATATGCTTTATTTTTGTACAGACTGCCTAGTTTTCTGTGTATGTTTTTGATGGTTTGATTTATGTGCAGGTCAAACTTCAGTTTGTTGTCAGTTGTAACACCCAGTAGTTTTGTGTGGCAGTCTGGCGAGATAATGGTACCATCACTAGACGTAATACTAAAAGAATGTGTCTAAGTTGGATTTATTTGCTTTGAAGATTAGTAGTTTGGTCTTTTTTGGGTTCAGTAACAAGTTTTTACTGAGAAACCAAGCATCAGTAGTTTTGAAGACTTGGGTAGTGGAAAGGAGTGTGAGAGGGTTGGTGGCTGAGCAGACTAATGTTGAGTCGTCAGCATATTGTATGACAGTTGCATCTTGGGTGATCTTATTCAGATCGTTGATGAATATGGAAAATAATAGAGGGCCTAAAATTGATCCTTGTATGACTCCAGTTGCAATAGGGAGAAATGTGGATAGTTTGTTATCCCACCTGACTGCTTGCTGTCTGCCTATTAGGTAATTTTGAAACCGGGTTAGTGAGTTAGTGGCTAATCCAAGGTCAGAGAGGAAATCAAGAAGTTTGGGATGGTTGACCATGTCAAAGGCTTTTGATAGGTCTAAAAATATGGCTGCTGTTAGATTGCCTAGATTTCGGTTCTGGTTGATTAGGTTAGTGAAAGAGAGGATGGCAGTTGTTGTACTGTGGGCTGTTCTAAATCCGTGTTGGGTAGGTGTGAGAAGTTGTTTTTTTAATGGTTATTGCATAAGTTGTTGGTGAATACATTTTTCTAATATTTTGGCAAGTGGGGATAATATGGCAATAGTGCGATAGTTGGTAAGGTCTGTACAGGTCCCACCTTTGTGTAGTGGGGTGACATATGCTATTTTCCAGATTGTTGGAATTTTTGCTTTCTATTATTGATCTGTTCAGGAGAATTGATATTGGATAGGCTATTTCATTAGCAGCTATTTGAAGGTATTTGGCTGGAATGTTGTTGGCAGCTAGGCTTGTTGGTTTGAGTTTACCTAATAGTCTTTTTATATAATCTGTGGGAATAGGTTTGAATTGGAAGGTGGTACTGATATTGGTAGCAGACTTGAGGTTGCTAGTAGTAGGTGTTGTAGGTTGTTGTATTATCATCTATAAGCAGGATAAGACGAAATTTTGTATGCAGCTGTGTCTCGTCAATATGATACACAAGATAGGCCAAGGACGCAAAGAGTTATTCTTCAAGAACAGAATGTTTAAGATATGGAAAACAAACTGTCAGCAGACCAGCTTGAGAGGAAAGACATATTATGCTGGCTGATTTCCAAAACTGCTGATGCAGGCAGAAAAGACACTATAAAGATTGGGACCTTTTCTTTTGTATGAGAGACTCTGATTATTCTAAGCTGAAGTACGTTTGATGTATTACCTTTCATTTGTTAAGCTAGATGTCAACTTTGTATGCAGTAAACGAATGTCATAACAGCAGAACTGTCTCAGTGTTTTTCATTGAGTAAAGGTACAGACTACCTGAATAGTGTAGTACAACTTTAATCTTAACAGTAGTGAGACCAGTTCAGTGCAAACAACTGGGGGGGGGGGGGTGACCTGAAGAGGTGCCTCTCACATTATGACATTCCAGCACAGACCTTTTTAGAATCAATTCTTCTCTTCGTAAAACTTTGTCCATTGACTGGAGGACAAACACTGCAGCGCAGTACAGGGCAGTACAGAAATTCTCCTTCAGACAGTTGGTGATATACGGAGTTTAATTTTATACTGCTGAAAATTTGTCTCACCAGCATCTAGTGAAAGACAGCAGAGAATTCTCCCAGAACTGATCTTCGTGTGGACTGGCCACCTTGTCCTGAACATTTGTGGTAAATATTTTCTTCTGTTTTTCTTTTAACAATGAATGCAATTCATGAAAATGCCAAGAAGTGCACTAAATCTTTTACTGTTGATGTATCTGAATCATATGTAGATGTGTGGAATTATTTACAGACATGATATGATCAGCATATTAGCACTTGTAAGTCTTTGTTTGGGAAAACCGATAACCCTGCATTATGCAAATGGATTACAACCTTTGATTGGTATGTGCGTAATGCTAAAGTGTCCCAAAAATGTTCAGAAATGTGTCATTTGTAATGATTTAAATGTTGCTTTTTGCATGTCTTGTCATTAACGTATTGTACAAAACTTGGAACACAACCAGGATAAAGTAATGCTTAAAGCACAGACAATGGTTCCTGTTTCTATACATCCTGTTGCAAAAGATTTATTAGAGGGTGATGCAAATGTCAAAGTTTGTACTTTACAGACTGATTCGCAGGAGTTTAAAGATTGGATTGCTAAAGTTAGCAACCAGCAAGATTTTGACCTCGTGGGTCACTTTCAGACTTACTGTGATAAATGGAATGCATCTGGTAAAATGCATACTGATACTGCTGAATGTACAGAGGAATTTTCTCAGTTTTTGAAAGTCTCACAGACTGAAATTAAAACCTTTACACAAACTGTTATTGAACAAGGCAGTAAAGCTATTCATATGATAGCAGGATTAATTGATAAAATTGTCCGCTTGCAAGAATCATATGGCAAGCAACTGGCTGATGCACAGCATGATGTAACTGTTGCAAGAGAGGAGATAAACACATTATGAGCTCAATTAGACACACAGGAATCTGAGGCTGCTAGAGCAGCAAACTTAGCTGCTAGAGCAGCAGACTTAGCTAATCAAGATCTTTTAAGATTACAAGCCTTTTTAGAAAAATATCAGTCTAAAGCACTAGAGACTGCTGTTACCAGTCCTATCATAGCCACAGCTGGTTTTTCTGCTGAAGTTTATCATCAGTCTAGAATGTTAAAACTTTCCCTAAGTGGGATGAACAGAAGGGTATTTTTAATAACATGATTACATTTGAAGCTTGGGTCCTTAAAACTGTAGCCACTGTAAGGAATGATACACTTGAGCATTGCTTCTGGAATTTTATTCCTCAGCGTTTCATGGTTTATATTCAGCAAAAGCGGTCTCCAATACAAACCAAACACCTAAGAATGACAGCAGTATTGTTAGCATACACTAGAGGGCAATTTCTCACACCAACACTTTTAGATCAGTTTCAAATGACAGTCTGCGATTCCCTGGAAGAACAGGCTGAACATTACCAGCTGGCATATATGCTAGTTAATGGCAGTGATGAAAAAGATTTGAAAGATGACAATTTTCAAAAAGCTGTTATGCGCTCCTTTTTAGACTATTTGAAAGGTGTCCCAGGGGATATCAAACGTATTTATGAAGAATCTTCAAATACACTCACAGAGTTAGCAAATAAATTGCTGAGAGCACGTATTATGTGTAAAAATAATGCTATTCATAAGCAAAAGATTTACACTCCTCATTCTGCACCCATTGTTAGAGAAGTAAGGGGAAGGGGGAGTGGGAGATGGATTAATCAGGAACAGCAAGTCCCACAGCAGGTAATAGGACAATCATATCAAGGGCAAGTTATACAGGGGCAACAACAGGCAGCATCAGCTCCCCCAGCCACTCAGTTAGCTTCTCAAGTTACTCAATCTGTAGAGGGTCCTTCAAAGAGGCAGCCTATTTGTTATTCCTGTAAACAGGTGGGTCATACTAAATATGATTGTAAATATTATCACAAATGGTGCCAGGAACAAGAGGCAAAGGGTACTTTTCTTACCGTGAAAAATTTTGATAAGTCACGTGTACCACAACAGCGACAGGTAATGCAGCCAAAAGTACAAACACAGCAGTACACTTCACAACAATATGTGACAGATGGTAATAGGGGACTACAGCAACAACCCCTGTATACCACAAACAGCAGTCAGTATTCCCAGTACAGGAAAGGGTTGGTGTAACACCTACTGTCAATGTACAAGGTAATATTGTTAGCACACAGCATACAACTGTTCCTTCTGACTTTGTTCCTGAGGGTCCAGTAAATCCTAATTATCAGCAGCAAAGACATGCAGTAGGTGGATTGGACACTCTAAATTGGCCTTAGGTGTGAGTGTGTGCGTGTGTGTGCCTTCAGTGGAAGGTTGAGCGCCAGGCTGGCAACTCGACACTGTAAAACTCCACTGCCAATCATGAGCGGACAGATGATCCGCTGTCATGACCCCTAACCAGGAAAAGTCGAAAGAAGAAGAAGAAGAAGAAGCAGCAAATAGCCTTGCATCATGAACTTAATTGATCTTCTTATGTTGACTGTGAAGAAGTCAAGAAAACATTGCAATTATGCCCTTTGCAGTCTAATACCACCGATGATTTGGGGTGGGAAGTAGATCTACTATAGGGGTGTGGCCCCCCTACCCAAGTCTCTTTCTTGACTAACTTCAAGAAGGAGAAAGATGGGCGACCACTTATCAACATTTGGGTAGAGGGGAACCTGTGGGATGATGTTCTTCTAGATACAGGAGTGGCTGTCTCAGTAACAGGTAGGCATTTGCCTCCTGACTTGTCTAAACATACATGTATTTCAGGTTTTAATGGCTCTGGATGTCTAGCCATAGGTAGTAAACCTGTACAAGTACAATTCTCCCGTCAAGGGGAAACAGCGAAAGTGGTATTTTTGATGCATAATTTTTGCACTTCCACAATCTTGAGAATGGATATATTGTCCAAAATGGGAATTGTCATAGACCTTCCTAATGGCATTATATGGCAAGGGCAAGGTCCCATGTTGTGTATGATTGAGGCAATACATGTATCAACCAGTTCTAAAAAGGGCCATACTGTCATCCCTACTGAATATGAAGTATGGTCAAAGGTAAAACAACAGTTCCCTACATTATGGTCTTAAGAGCCCAGAGACTGTGGGAAGCTACAGGAAGCAGTTTCTGTGGGTAGTGATGAAGATTTTATTCCACTGTTTCAAAAACAGTATCCGATCCCAAAGGAAGCAGAGACAGACATGCAAAATTGCATACAATGATGGTTTGATGTGAGAATAATTCAAAAGGGAAATAGCCCTACAAATTCACCCATATGTCCAGTTAAAAAGAAAGATGGCACTTACCGATTGGTTTTTGATTTACGAAAAGTAAACCAATTCACGACTTCTCGGTCTCATCTGATTCCCGGGGTCCCTAGCAGCAAGAATAAAACCACAAAGTCAGTGGTTTATGGTCATAGACTTAGCTAATGGTTTCTTTGCAGTACCACTGCAGGAAAAAGATTGGCAAAGGTTTGCCTTTACTTTTTAAAATGAACAGTATGTAATGACGCGGTTACTGCAGGGATTTCAAAACAGTCCGGTTATATTTCACCAAATAGTTGGATAAATACTACAAGTTCTAAAATCTGATGATTCTGTTTTGCATTACACTGATGACATACTAATACAGTCTGAAACTAAAGAACAGCATTTAGCTAAAGTAACACAGGTCCTTCAAACACTGCAGGAGGCAGGCAGGGTTTAAAGTTAAAAGTGAAAAAGTACAATTCATGTCATCTGAAGTAAAATTTCTAGGTACTATTTTATGTCCTTCTGGGCATACTCCTTGTTCAGAGAGGGTACAGGGAATTTTGCAAATGGATAAACCGGTTACCATTCCGGATTTGCACAAATTTCTTGGTATTATGAATTATAATCAGGAATTCATAGAGGATTATGCCAGCATGGCAGTTCCTCTGTATGCCATGCTTTCTGGTCAGAAAGAATTACCCTTTCTGGAGTGGGGATCAAGGGAAAATATGGCTTTTTGTGATTTAAAGGCAGCATTGGCCAAGGCTACAGAATTAGTAGCTCCAAGTTTAACATGTCCCTTTGTGTTACAGGTTGCAGCTGGACCCAACACACCCTCTGTTGTACTTTTACCGGAGTGGCCTCAGCTATCACATGTTGAGACGGGATATCACCCATGCATTCAGCAACATTTAGCCATTTACTAGTGTTTAAAATAAACTGAATACCTAACAGTTTTTCCAAAGACATTATAGTACAGACACCACATTATGCCATACAGGCTTTGGTAAATGAGACTCAGCTAAATAAACTGATTGATGACGTCAGTCAAGCAGTGTTTGTAAAATGGTTGGCATTATTTAGTGTCAAGCAAGTTACAATAAAGGCAGGAGATAAGTATTACTTATCTAACTTCATGGGATATGAAGGAAAATGACACAAATGCATTAGGCACATTTCAAATCCAGAAAAGCCCATTCTGTCTCCTGATTTTCAGGAAGACAGGCCGTCCATCTTTGTTGACGGTGCTCAATTTTGGGACAATGGACAATATCGGACTGGATTTGCAGTAGTACCAGAAGACCCTTCTATGGGACAGCCGACTCTAATTCAGTTACCGGGACACATGTCTACTCAGCGAGCTGAACTGGAAGCAGTTCTTATGCGTTACAGCATTTTCCACCTGTGAATATTTTTTCAGACAGTGCATACGTAGTTAATTCTGTGCGGCTGCATATGTCTACATGGGCAAGGAGAGGGTTTGTTGATAATATGGGCAAACCGCTCAAGCATGCTTCTGTGTTACAGACTATTTGAAATTTGGTTCGTAGTCAGTCCCTTATGGGTTGCTACAGTATCTTAAAGGTAAAAGCTCATCAAAAAGCTACAAATTAAAATTTTCAGTTGAATAACTATGCTGATCAGATGGCAAAAAAGGCAGCCAAGAAAGGAATGCAATTGTATCCTACAGAACATCTTTCTAGTGTACCAGATAAAACCACCGCAGTACATGCCATGCAGACATTTTCAGCTCAGAATTTACAGCATGATTTGCTGCAGATCCAAACTAAGTTTGGACTGCAGGAAGAGTTAGAAAATTGTACTCTTGTAGGAAAAAGTCCAGGGCAATATTATGCAAAATGTTTTGAAGACAGTTCTAGTCTTCCTTATATACCATACCACCAGGCACGACAGTTAGTGAAATTTAATCATCAGGTATTGGGACATTTGGGTACACAAAAGTTATGGCCCATTGTGACGAACAAGTACTGGCATCCATAGTTAAAGAAAATCTGTGATTTAGTGCATGCTGAATGCTTAATATGTTTGCAGGTAAATACTCAATTGAAAAAGCCATAGTTACTAAAGGTAACTCCAGCGAATGGACCTTGGTATGCCTTCCAAATTGACTTTGCAGGCCCATTACCCCCAGCTAAAGGTGGGTACAGGAATCTTCTAGTGGTAGTTGATGTTTTTTCAAAATGGGTAGAAACAATTCCTACAAAAACAATGATGGCTAAGGCTACAGCAGGAGCCTTATGGAAAAACATTTTTTGTCATTGGGGATGGCCACGAGTTATCGAATCCGAAATTTGTCAGTAAACTGATAAAAGCTTTGTGTGATTTGCATGGTATCCAGTAATGATTTCATGTTCCTTACCATCCTCAGTCCAGTGGGATTGTTGAAAGAGTAAACTGGACTCTTAAGGGACTCCTTAAGAAAGCCTGCTTGGAAAAAGGCGTAAATTGGGTAAAACATTTGCCTGGAATCTTGCTGGGTGTCAGAGCAACTCCTCACAGTAAAACAGCGATATTACCTTTTGAAGTCATGACAGGCTGGAAAATGCCTGTACAATTGCCATTCAATCCTACTGTTAGTACAAACAGACCATTATTAGAAATTGCACAGCATCAACAATGTTTAAAAGATATTTCTGAATTGTGTCAAAGCCTATCAGAAATGCAAGCATTCAAATTATGGTCAAAGGATTCTGTTATGCCAGAAGAAAACCTTCCCTCTGGGACACAGGTCTTAGTCAAGACGTTCCAGAAGGACGGTTCATGGAATAGTAATTGGCGAGGACCCTTTGAAATAATTGCTCAGTTAGGACCTCTAGTGTACAAAGTTAAAGGAAAGAAAAAAGCAAAATTATTCTTTTCATAGAAATCAGTTGAAAGTCATTAAATGACTTCATGTTTTGTGGGGTTTGTTTTTTGTACTCACGGCAAATGCCAAGTCTGAAACAGTTGAAAAAACATCTATCAAACAACTTTTCAAATTAATACCAATTACATGAAACGGTTATATTATTGTACATAATGAAAATTCTGTTTGTTATTGTACTGACTGTACTCACTGGAGTCCTTGGGGCAGGGTGTCAAATGAGAGAAATGCAAGTTTGGAAAATCCACAATGACAATAATACTCTAAAGCTAGGTTGGCATGAATGCTCAAAAATAAATCTTTTTTGTGGGCAAAGACAGGAGGACAACTTACTTGTCCATCTAATGCTAATTGTACCTTTGGGCATATAACAGTTCCCAGTAACTTTACCTTTTGGTCCGCGGTTATAGGTTATTATTACATTCAACCAAATAGTCCTAAGGTAACTCTTGAATTTGATTCTAAAGTTTCTATTAAATGTTTTCAGTTTCCTATATTTTATTTGGAAAAAGGAGAAAATTCAAAGAAATATCCACCATCAACACAATGGCTAGTCTTTGCTTATGTGAAGGAATGTGGTAATCATACCATACAGGGAATTCGTATTCCTCCCAATAATACAAATGTACAAATAAATTTTATTATTGGAGTTTCTATAATATGTACTAATACCACAGTTATTACAGGCAACATACATTGGGCATATGTTCTATCAAAATATTAACAGGTAAACCTACCTCTGTTCATACAGACCATTTGGTTAAAATCCCTTCTACCTGTAAAAAGGTAGGCAGACAGTATCAAAAGGTTGTAGTACATTTTAACATTACATTCCCAGACACAAGCAGATGCCGATACAAAACAGCTTGGTATAATACTCTGCTAGGAGGCCTAGGCACAGGCATTGGAGCTATTAATGCAGCTGACATTGAAATTCTAACTAATCATTTAAAAGTAGTGGGGAAAGATATCGCTCAGATTGTACATTTACAAGCATCTTGAAATCCAGAAATATGGTGCAATTTTTAGACAATTATGATGCTATGCAGCTACATCAGTTGAAATTTGATGGTAACATGACAATTTTTGTAAATTGGCCAAAATGCACTATGCAATCTTTGTATGTAGAAATTCAAAAAAATAACATACAAATTGAACTGTTGTTAAAATGAAAATGTTTGGCGACAATTGTTTAACAAATGGATACCTGATACAGATTGGATTAAACTATTTACTGCAGTAACATATTGTACTCCGCAATATTGCATAGGGAAATTCATACGTTATAATATTACTGATACCACTATTATGTGTCAGTTTACTGTATTACCTATGATATTTCTCGTACCAAAAGGGTTTGAGTATTGCTTGCCACATTTCAAATGTAATCCTATAGATATGAGAGGGAAAACACATAAAATTGAGTATTGTACACAGACTCAAAATGGATTAATTTGTGGACAGCATTCACCTGTCTATGAACCATACTTACTGGAGCATTCTGTTAATATGTGTAAGTGGACTATCATGCCTTCCACTTTTCAAATGTTTATAGAAGTGGCTCCTCAGTATATTTCTCTGGTTACAGATCAAGATGTAGGTCATAATTTAAAATTACCTTTTGTAGGATGTTTATCACATGTTGATTTCCTTAAATGGAATAATAAGAGCTATGCGTTTACTGAAACCATAGAAGTAAATATTTCCAAAAATTGGAATTATGACTTAATACAGCTTTCCAATATATCTGTATTCTTGGATAATTTAAAAAAAACATAATGAACAATACTAAGATTCTCAGAGAGTATTTGGAAAAAAGAAATAAAAATATTCTGTATTATGAGGCATTAAGCATCACTGCAAAAGATAAACTACTTAGTTTGGCTAAAAAGACCAAAAAAGATATTACTCACAATTAGTGGGATATCTTTACTGGCTGGTCAAAATCAGGAAAAAAACTGTTAAGTTGGTTGATACATCCTGTAGTGTTAGGCATTATAGTCATATTAGCTATCAGGAATTGCTACCTAAGTTGCCATTTGCGGAAAACTTATAAAATTCAACAAATCATGATGGTTAACCTAGATAAACTGGAAAAGGTTTCAATGTGTACAACTAAAGTCGAAAATGGACAGTCATTTTCCGCCCTTTAAATGAAAGGTTAAAAATGAGCTTCAGTGGATTTTTTCTGAAAATGTAAAATAAATATTCTGCATTTCAGTGTGTAGAGTGTACTTAGTTTGAACTCTTGGCAAAAACATATAGCTTGGCATTCATTGTTAATAAGAATCAGAAGTAAAATGTTTTATCTCTTATAAACTGTTCGGCTTGTGCAACTTATTATCTACAAGAAGGACAAGACGAACTCTTGCACGCAGCTGTGTCTCGTCAATATGATACGCAAGATAGGTCAAGGATGAAAAGAGTTATTCTTCAGGAACAGAATGTTTAAGATATGGAAAACAAACTGTCAGCAGACCAGCTTGATAGGAAAGACATATTATTCTGACTGATTTCCAAAACTGCTGATGCAGGCAGAAAAGACACTATAAAGACTGGGACTTTTTCTTTTGCATGAGAGATTCTGATTATTCTAAGTTGAAGTACGTTTGATGTATTACCTTTCAGTTGTTAAACTAGATGTCAACTTAGTATGCAGTAAAAGAATGTAATAACAGCAGAACTGTCTCACTGTTTTTCATTGAGTAAAGGTACAGACTGCCTGAATAGTGTTGCACGACTTTAATCTTAACAGAACCCATTTCAAACTCTCCACCAACAGATACAAGACTCACTGACCTAGCCAGCTCTGAGCACTGAGCCATCTGAGGCCTTGATCTTAACACTGGTGATGTCATCCCCTCAACGTCCATTAGGGAGGGAGGAAGGGAGAATAATTGAGGTCCTCCAGACCAGGATGCAGTCTGCCTTCCAGATTTCCTCATCTTCCCTCTATGTCCGTCTGCTATATGCATAGTGTCCCTTTTTGTTTTGTCTGCATTCTGTGTTTTAGCCATAAAAAATAAATGAAGTCTTCACTACCTCTCTCTACTACACTCTTATTAAAAAATGGAAAATAGGGGTTTATTCCCAGAAAAAAAAAATGTGTCCATCATCTTCCTCCTCCTTTTCCTCTTCGGTACAATCTTCTTAATGTCCTTTTGTGTTTCTATTGTCTTCTCAATTTTCTCTATTTTAATCTTTTCTGTCTTCCCCCATTTCAACCTTATAAAAGCCAAAAACAGAGCGTCCATAAATGGGCATCCTTTATACAGAATAAAAGAAACCTTAAAACAGCTGTGGGCCAGCAGCACTCAACTCACTATAGGTTCTCATGGAAATTCTGAAGACAGAAATATAGTGTAATACCCACAGCCTCCTGACAAAAATGCATAACACAATTTGTGACCTTAACAAACACGTTATTCTGTTCATAACTATAGTCCTTTCTTTGCCTTTGACACCACTTCAGATGACCGAAAATGATGTGGATGTTTTGTTGCTGGGCTGAAAATTTCAAAAAACAGCACCTCTTCCATGAGGAAAAGGCTACATATATATATATATACATATATATATGTGTGTGTGTGTGTGTGTGTGTGTGTGTGTGTGTGTGTGTGTGTGTGTGTGTGTGTGTGTGTTTATGTGTGTATGTGTATTTGTGATTATGTATTTAGCAAGCTTCAAGAAGACACTGGATGGAAAATGTACACAAAATCTCAAGATTTATTTAGTAATCCAAAACCAAGCCACTTGGCATTGTACCTTCAGAAATGAAAAACAGTACCTTACTTACAATGTTTAATTCATACTGTCTCCCCCAGAAATAACTACATAGTCCCACTGGGAAAAAGGGTGTCTTTAATAACAACAGAAGCCAAGGTTGCAGGACTCACTCAGGACCATCTCTCTCTCTCTCAAGTTAATGAATATAGGCCTCTCCCAGGCCAAGGTCTTAGATACTTAGTTGCAGGCCTCTATAAGGCCTAAATTTTAATTCAGGAAAGTACGTACAGTCATGAGTACAATCCACAAGTTGCCTTAAATGGTTTCTCATGATGTACTTCCAGAACCTTCCCATATGTGTACCTTAAGGGAGGAGTTATTTTTCCATCTTTCGGATTTCAGGTAGACTCTTTTATACAGGATTACTTTTAAATTATTTATACTTTATTAACTCTCAACCTAGGCATGATAATATCATTACACTCTGCAATACACATTTAAAGGTGTGGTACCCCTTTTTCAAAGCCAATATGTTACAATGCCACAGCTGTACAAACTATATTTATGGGTTTAACTTGTCACTATATATCTGTCTATGTGTTCATATCTATATCTATCTATATTTATAGCTATATGTATATGTGTGTGTGTGTGTGTGTGTGTGTGTGTGTGTGTATATATATATATATATATAGTTCCCCTTTAGAAGGTCGAACGGCTGAAATCTCAAAATTCATATGGCCGAGACCATATGCTCGAAATTTCAGAAGCTCGATCTTCTGAATGGGGTTCGGCATACAGCGCAGACTGGGAGATTTCCCTTTCTGCAAAGCAGTGCGATCTTGGAGTTAGAATAAATAAGTAGCAGGGGGGTGGGGGGTGCAGGGAGGCTTGCCACCTGCAGAAACATTGTTTTGTGCTTTGTTGTTTTTTTTTTAGTTCCCTTTCAGAAGGGCAAGCTTCTGAATTTCGAGCACATGGCTTTGGCCATATGAATTTCGAGATTTCAGCCGTTCGACCTTCTAAAGGGGAACTATATATATATATATATATATATATATATATATATATATATATATATATATATATATATATAGGTCTACTTCATTTCAATGAAAACACACTTCACTGAAACTCATTTCATTGAAAATCAGTTGCCTGAGCACAATTCACTGAAAGCTCACTTCACTGAAAACTGATTTGACTGAAACTCATTTCATTGAAAGGTATATTGTAGTGTGATCCTGGAGTTAGTATATATAGTAAGGAGGGGTGTGGGGGGCACATAGTTTGGGTATATATTATCTTCTGGAAAGAGTTATTCATTCAGCTTGTAAGTATCCATGTCTATGATTTCCAACATTTAAAAAAAAAAAAAAAATATATATATATATATATATATATATATATATATATATATGTATATATATATATATATATAGATATATAGATATATATATATATATATATATATATATATACATATACATATATATATATATATATATATATATATATATATATATATATGGGTCTACTTTGTTTCATTGAAAGCTCAAGTTTGTGGGGGTGGGGGGGTCGTAGTCCACCATCTAGTTTGGTTTTATATTATATTTCACCAAAATCTTCAAAACAATACATTTTAAACCATAGACACACATAGTTACAAAATCAATGAGTGACTCTTTCCAGAAGACAATATATACCCAAACTAAGTGGGGGACTACCCCACCGACACCACCCTATGTGGGGGACTGTGTCCCCCACACTCCTCAACTATATATATTAACTCCAGGATTGCACTACAGTGGGGAAAAGGGCATATACCTTTTACTTGCCTTACAATACTCTACACAGTGCCAGTACTTCACTTCAGTGAAATGAGATTTGGTGAAATGAATTTTCAGTAATTTGAGTGTTCAGAGATTTGGTCAGAGTGAACTGAAATTCAGTGAAATGAGCTTTCAATGAAACAAAGTAGACACATATATATATATATATAAATATATATATATATATATATATATATATATATATATATATATATATATATATATATAGGAGCACTACAGAATCCTGAAAGCCCAAAATCCTGAGACCAAAATCCTGAAAGTTCAAAATCCTGAAAACTCAAAATACTGAAAGCACACAGGATACTTATTCCAGCACAAGTACACACAGAAAGAAGTGAAACACAAACTATATTCCTGTTCTACAAGTATAAGCAGGGGGGAAAGCCCTCCTGCACTCCCCATGTAGGGGGTTGCACCCCCCACACTCCCTGCTACTTAAATATATCAACTCCAAGATTGCACTTAGTGTAGTGAAGTGCAATCTCGGAGTTGATTTATTTAAGTAGCAGGCGGTGTGGGGGTGGAAGGGGGCTTGCCCCCCTGCATAGAGTTGAAGGGTAACTTGTTTCTGTATGTACTTGTAGTTGAATATAGTAAGTGTTGGTATCCTGTGTGTTTTCAGGATTTTGAATTTTCAGTATTTTGACTTTTCAGGATTTTGAACTTTCAGGATTTCGGTCTCAGGATTTTGGTCTTCAGGATTTTGGGCTTTCAGGATTCTCTAGCGCTCCTATTTATATGTGTGTATATATATATATATATATATATATATATATATACATATTGATATATATAGACAATAGATATATATAGATTAGTCTACCTTGTTTTATCTAAGTTTCAAAACTTTGAAACCCATATGGCCGAGACCATATGATTGAAGTTTCGCAACTTTCAACACTTTGAATAGAGACCACATATTTATAGTTTTCCTTGCTGTAGTGCGATCCCGGAGTTTGTATACTTAAGTAGCAAGGGGTGTCAGGGGTGGAGGGGGGGGCTTGCCCTCCTGCAAAAACGTAAATGTGAAGCTTTTTGTTTAGGTTTAGTGTTTTTGTTGTAGTTCTGAAGTTTCAAAACTTCGATCATATGGTCTCGGCCATATGGGTTTCAAAGTTTTGAAATTGCAATAAAATAACATAGATCCATATAGATATATAGATATATAAAGCTATAGTCTGTTTTGTTGCACTTCACATTCATCGAAAATTTGTTTGTTGCTATAACTGATCAAGTAGAGGTTTTGTCAAGTACTACAATCATCAAATTGTGTATTATGAAATGTAAGGTAAGTAAGAATGGAGAGTAATGCTGACATTTCATCTGTAATGAAAGTATCAACACTGGGGTTTAAGGTGTGTATGTGGTTTGGGATTAGAGTTACAGTAAGGGCTAGGGAATGTGATAGAACCTTTGGTATGATAGGAAAGTGGGGCATTTGAAGACTGTGCCATCTGTCTCCTGGAGATGGATTAGGATCAGGATTCACACATATGAGTAAGGTGATGCAGGGGAGTGATAAACCGAAAGCCAGGAAATATTAAATGGTATAGTGGGGAATCATGGGCTCACACTTTGAAAGAGCAGCAGCTGGCCACTGTAGAGTGAAGTAAGTGTTTTTCTTTTAAATTCTAAGCTGAAAACCAAATATGGGCAGTCGGTGGATGGCCTAATTTGTAGGAGAGGGGAGTGCTTTGCTTTGGTTGCCCAGCAGCTGTGTATTTGTGTGAAACTGAGGCAAAATATATTATAGCAGACAGGCTCAGGCTTAATTTATTTTATCATCTTGTTTACTACAGTCAGACATCTAATACATACAGGCAACTAAGAAACAGTAATTGCTGATCTGAGTATGGGGATTCTTTGTTGATAAAAATGATTTCTGCTGTTTGTCCAGTCATTTCTAATGAAATTCATATGAAGTAAGATAGAATGGAATACTTTAACATGAGTGGCTTCTGTTAGTGTGAAACAAAGCTGAACTGCATTATGTGACCATTTTTTATCACATCCAGCTGTCTGAGATGTACTGAGTCAGCAAAGTGGTTAGAACTTCATAGTGGGGAGGGGGTGGCTCTGTATGAAAGTAACTTGCAATCTTGCTATTTGCTTGGTTTAAGTAATCTGGCTTTACAGGACTAGTGTGTATTTCTGTGAAATAAGCTGGAATGATTTCTGGCAACTGCTTATGAGAAGCAAAGTTTAAACTGCCCATAATTACACAGAATGCTCCAGATTTTGTCTCATATTTGTGATGTGGTCTTCTGGCAAATAATTGAGGATTGCAGTCACTAAATAATGGCAGACACTTGAGTTTTAGACTTCATATTCTCCAAAAACACATGAGGGGGGATTCAATAAAGCCTACACAGTCGTTTTTTACCGTGTGTGCATCAAGACAGTTTTAGATTCAGTAAGCACTGTGTAGAGGCGCACACCCATACAAATAAGGTAAACACCATATCATGCTAATTGCAGCATAAGCAACTGAATTGCATGCTAATTAGCCAATCCAACATGATGAAGCTATTCAACAAGCTATAAAGCATCCATATGCACTCAATACTGTTTTTTCCTGCAAATTTCAAAACTTTTGAAATACAGCTGCTGCTGCTTTAATTCATTTGAATGTGCTACAGATTGAAGCCAATGGATCTGCTGCTGATAATAGGCCTATGCCAAGAAGGAGAAGAGTTTTCAGCCCAGTTTAACTTTTCATAATGTACATGATGTGGAAATTGTACAGTGCTACAGGGTGGACACTACAGGAACTCTGCGACCTCTGCTTTCCTCAACTCAGAGCCAGAGCCAATCAAGGGGACCACATCCCAGTGGAGAAAAAAGTATGTGTAGCTCTTTGAATCTTAGCTACAGATACCTTTCTGAGACTAACAGGAGACATGCTGGGGTGTCACAGGCATCAGCATCTAGGATCCTCCATCAATTCCTGAATGCTATGCTCCAACATGCCAGTGACCATATTTATTTTTCCCCATAGTTCTGAGGAGATGGCCAGAAATATGCAGCACACTACCCTGAAGTACTGAGTGCCATAGATTGCACACATATAGAAATGAAGGCACCACGCAGGGAACAGGATAGGCTCTACATAAACAGAAAGTGCTATTAACTGCCACGCTGTATGTAATGCCAAGAGAATAATCTTGAATGTGTGTGCTGGAAACCCTGGCAGTTTCACATATCTGGCACACCTTTCAACTCTACCAGATGTTTGCTAGTGGGGATAGCCCACAGGGTCATTTACTAGGGGATGCAGGCTATGCACTGGAACTGTGGATGATGACACCCACCAGAAATGCAAACACACCTACAGAAGAACTCCATAATGAGGCACATGTTCAAACCAGAAATATCATAGAGTGTGTGCTTGGGCTGCTGAAGTCCTGGTTTCAGTGCCTAGATACATCTGGGGGAGCTCTGTAGTGCAATTCATGGACATGTACAGAAGTATTCACAGTATGTGCCATGCTACGCAACACAATCCTGAGAAAACAGCTTCAGCAGGATCAGTAAGAGGAAGGGGCACATGTCCCACCACAGTCACCACAGCCACAGGCAGATGAGGAGTCAGAGGGGGAACCACCAGATGCTGTTGGTGTAGGCAGTCATAGACGTGCTCAGTAAGTCCTTGCATTGGCTAAGTGACAACTCATAGCACACTCATTCACTGCCTAGAGGCCTAAAACCTTCCTCCTACTCACATACATGCAGTAACATTTATGCCAGGCAACTCACACAACCATTACTTCCCCGTGTATTGTTTGTATACTGCTTGCATCAGACAGAGTCAGCCCTGAACTAAAACTGTAGCAACTGCTGCATTTACAAGGTAAGACCTGAACCTGGAGTGTATTGTTTAATAATATGAATGTGTGGCTTATCCTTGTCTTTCATTACTTGGTCCAGTAAGCAAGTAAAAGGTGGGAGATTTGTACTGAAAGTACTTTAACATGTGACAGCAAAGACGTATTTGACTTATATGTGTCTATTACTAAGTAGTGGGCATCAGGCATCAGAGATTCACACAGTACTGATGGTCACTGCATGTCCTCAGTTTAGCACCATGCATTTGTACTGGAAAATCATCAAAGAGAGAGAGACGTTAAAAAGTAATGATACCCATTGCAGTTTCTGACTTCACAACCCTCACAAGATCATTCACTATAAAGTTGGGAAATTGTGATGCTATCGACTGTCTAACTTTCCAAGGCCAGTATATATCAAAGGTACAATTAACAGTTCAATACCACAAATGCAGATATACTAATCCCTAAGTTGGCTGTACACCCTGAGCATCAAACAAAAAGCTTGTGCACCCCTGAATCCAAAAGATAGAAAACAGGGATATGGCACAGTTATCATCACTTGCACAGGGAGTTTTGTGGGGGGCAGGAAGCCTAGGCTGATGCAAAAGGTCAGTGAGTGTGTGTGAGTAAGAAACAGAAGCAGGCAGACAGTTGGATACACCAACAAATGGCCACTGAGACAAAATGAGTAACTGTTGTGTGTGTGTGTCTGTAGGGGTCCTCCAGGTGACATTAGTGTGTGAGTGTCTGCATGAACACAGCCAAGCACTGTGCTGGCTCTACTTCTTGGTATGTTGGACAGGTGTGAGTCATGTATGGTAGAGGTGGCAGTTCATTGCTGTCATCCCTGACCACGAGAAATGGCTCTGCCAGGAGTTGTATTGGCACATCCACACCCATGGTCAGATGCAGTGCTGCTACTTGAACGCGACTGATGTCTACTGGATGGGTTCTCTTCACAGAGATGTCCAGGACCAGACCCCATGTCCTGCTATGACTGAGTGTGGAGTGTGGACAGCACACTCATTGATGGAGCAGTGAAAGTACTGCCACTATCAGGCAAGGCCACATTGGCTGACAGCAGATGATGTGGCTAACCTATGCCCATATGGATGCCATTTCTCTCCCAGCAAATGTTGCATCACAGACTCAGCTCATTCCAATGTGTCATTCATTTGATCCTGATCCAGAGAATCAGCAACACAGTGGAGGCAGTCATGCATGTCAGACTGTACCACATCTACAACCCTAAGCATTTGTCGGGAGCACCTATGAGAATGTGCCTGTGCCTCCATGATGGTCTTAAACATACATTGAGTGACACAAGAAAAGACACATGTACCAGGTGGAGGAGGGACTGCAGGCCTCCTCTTAATACCCCTATAAACCCTCCTGTGTGGTACCTCTCCCACACTTTGGCTACTGACAGACTCAACAGGCACTGAAGCCGCAGTAGCCACACTTCCCTGATCAATGGCCTAGCCTCCACCTGTCCAATATCTGTGGCCTCACTGGAATGGGTAGGCATAGGCTGAATGGCTGTGTCCAATGGAATTGCATGGGATGGCTATATGTCAACCTCAGTGTCAGATTCAACCTCTGAACCCCTGACTGTGCTTCTGTTTGGCCACTATCATCATCAGAGTCTGCTGATACACTGACATCAGGTGGCAGATGTCCCACATTTCCACTGTCAGGATCACCTGTGATAATTAATATCTCCACTACTATAGTCCAATATATGCTAACAAACTAACAATGCTTCCACTATTGCAGACAGTACAGCAATACATACAACAGGCCTGATATCAACAGCACATATAAAAATATTTCTTTAAATTGCTTAGCAGTACTGACATAAAAATGTTTGGCTTACCATCTGCAGAAGAGATTCTCCTTTGTGATCCATACAGTCTTGGAAGAAGTTAAGCAGGGGGTAGGAACAACATCATCACAATTAACAGTCATACAGGGAGTAATAATTTTACCCCTTTATATGTCCATTAAGTATACTTTCAACAAGAATGTGGCTGTCAACTCAAGCCTAAGCTAATAACTGCAGCAATCTTTAACCCCCCCCCCCCAAAAAAAAATATATGTGACACATAAGTAATGTATTGATTTCAGTTGTTTTATTATACAACAGTATTCAACTGTTGAGATACTAAAGCCTACCTGGAAGCTCATCCTGGGACATGCTTGCTGTTTCTGATGCAGTTGCTTCCACATCAAGGGCATGCTGTACTGCACTCTGCTGTGATCTGTCTGGATCCCTGATATTGACCAGGAACACTTCATTTGGTATTACTGGTGGTCCTATCCCAGTACCCATTTGGTCACAGCCCACTGCAGCTGCTCTGTTCTGTGCAGATGTGATCATGTCAGTGGCCCTGTGGCACACCTGCTCATATGTCTTGCTGTGACCCCCATGGCATTCAGAATAGCAACCATCTATTGCCAAATTTGCATCCTATGTGCCATAGCTCCCAGTCCCATTTCCAGCAGAAACGTATCATGTTGCCTAAAGGCATCCACTATGGTCTGGTTCTCAGCATCTGTGAAGGGGGGTCTCCAAGGGTTGATACACCTGGGTGACATAATTGTAGGTGTCCTAAAAGACAACAGAAAGATAATACGCATAAGTATCACACAAGTACTGAATAATTGACTCCAGATAACACAGAAAAAGTAGCCACTCAGTATTACCTACTGTAGAAACATAAAACAGTCTATAAATGTGAAATACAAACAACAGGCAGGATGCAAAACAAGGAGAGTTACAAGAGCAACATATCCTTGTTTGTGCCATAACAGTAACCCACCGTTGTCCCTCCAAGAAAAGAACAGTCTATTCTTGTTTGTGCCAAAGCAGCAACTCACCTTTACTCTCCATCCCCAAAAAGAATAGAAACAAATGGCACATTTTGCTAACAAACCATCTTTTAAATGCTAAAAGTCCTATCAAAGGAACTGTCCCTGAAACATTTGTACATATTTATTACACAGCATTTATGTATTGGCAATCATGCATACTTCTAAAATGGTTTGGCAAATATGCCCATTCCATCAGTACACTTCTAACTAATGCATACACATAAAAGTGTACAAGCCTTTGCTTTAGATTTTTCTTAAATACATTCCAGCATATGCATATGTAGCTGATGAACTGGAAGCATACCTTCTAAAGTTCAATACTCCTCTGTGCAGATATATCCTGAAGAAATAGAGTTATGTGCAGTCTTTCCAACATAAACAAGTCTCCTCACCATCAGTTTGTCTAGCTACATGGTTGCCTTTTAATATGGTGTAGATTCGGGGTTGTTAGCATGGTGAAGATGCAAATGAGATGTGAACTCATTAAAATTGATGAATCCAAAAAATTGGATCCATGTAGGAGATGCAAACATAGTGCAAGCACTCCACCAGTGTTTGTTTTTAATGGATTGCAACTGTGAATGATTAGTGGTTGGGAGAAGGAAAACACAGCATCACTGCAGGCTGCCTTACTTCCACTGTGTGAGTCAGATTAGATCTACAAAGTGTTAGATATAAGGATGAAAACATAAGTAAGCAGCACACAAGTCACATGGTATGTGCTTTAACATCCAACCTGCCATTTATTTGTTGGCAACTGCATATGATATCATTCCCACTTAATATCCACACATTTTAAGACCAATGATATAGAATGGCTTACATACTGCATGCCTCAGATTACTGCTCAGATAAATGAAGAATGGTCAACAAATACAGAATGTAATGCAGAGCTGTATATTTGCAAGCAATAATCATGGCAGGTTGCGTGATCAACTAGGTGCACTACATCTAAAACTAATGCATGTGCAAGTAACACTTGTATGGTTTGATATCATTGCAGATGCTGTTGCAGTTGGTTTTGTGCATATTGATTTATGTTCTTTAATGCAAAGTTGTTTGTGTGACAAAGAGGAATAAGGCACCTATCCTGTGTTCTAAAGGTGCATTGGAGTGAGAGTTCAAATCCAGACCGATGTAGAAATGCCTCATGTGTGCTAACATTTTCTAGTGTGTATGTCATAGATTGCTTTTCCTCATTTCAACTACCTCTCCCTTTTCTTTTCTTTCATTTTTTCATTGGCCAGTGTTTGCGTGATGTACAGGTTAGCGCAAGAGAAAAAACGAATGTCAGGTTTGGCAATGCTTATCTGGTTGGCACAAAGAGCGGCAGTGCACTAACTGTATAAAACTGGCCCGCATAAAATTTGACCTGTTAGTAACAGCCTGCATTTTATTGCTGGAACCTGTGTTCTGAGAGACTGCCTTCCAGACTATCTGCAAATATACAGAGCTGAGTATATATTTTTTGGTTATAGAGTTTGTTAATTGTTGCTTAGATCTCTGTTGAAACTGTTGTCTCCCTGTTCTGAGAGACTGATCTGCAAATATACAGAGCTGATTATATTTTTTTGGTTTTAGAGTTTGCACTGTTAGTGTTGCTTAGATCTCTGTTGAAACTATTTTGTCCCACCCACCCTCTCTATTTTTGGCTTGTAGTTTAAATTTGGTGGCTTTTGTAGTTGCCCACTCCACTGTAGATTTGATCTGGGACACTCCCCCAGTACCATCCCTTTACCACATTCTACCTAATAAACTCTTTCTGCACTTGCTTTTAGTCCTTTTTAATTTAATTGCATTTTTTAAACTGTGTGTGGTCTAATATTGCTACATACCCAAGTGTGCTAGCTTGCACTGCATGTGAATTGTTTTTACTACAGTTTTTGCTACTTTTCTGTAACAAAAAAAAAAAAACTGTAAGCCTGTTTCCTACCTTTCCTGTAACTACTGTTCCAGATACAGGTTTTCTGTATCCAGGATTGTATGTAAGTTTCTTAGCCCCCCAAGCCTTTCTGTGTTGGAGGGAAGCCTTCTAGCTTATCAGTAGGAGTGGTAAGCACTAGGTAACCTGTCTACCAGATAAGGAGTGGTTCTGGTCCAGAAATTGTAGTTATTGGCCGTTTGGGCAATCTCTTCCATCTCTTTCAACTTTCTGATTTGAAAGCCTGCATTTGCACTTGTTTCTGTCCTGTAACTCATCTAGTGCAGATACAGATTCTTAGTTTTAGCACTTAAATTTGCTTTTTCACGCTCACCACTTGTTTGAAACTTGTAAGCACTAAATAAGCTACTAATCACTATAGCACTCAATCTTCCTCATTACCTAGAAGAAAACAGTTTTTGTACTTACTTTTCTCACTTGCCTAGAGAAAAACAGCTCTTGTACTCACTTTCCTCACTTATCTAGAGGAAAATAGTTTTTTTATAAAGGCATGTCCAAGGGTCAGCTCCCAGTGTTCTCTCCTGTCTATCTGATGAATCTGGGCATTTTGAGGCAATGTAGAAATTGCCTCATGTACACAGACAACCCTCTTCTCCTGCCACCCAACACTACAACCTGTGAGAGATGCACTTATCTAGCCAAACTGGAGGTAAAGCTCTCTCCAACCAAGACTGAACTTGACAGTCATGAGGAGAAGGTAAGCATTTGCACCACACCACACTCATCACATAGTCTCACTAAATCTACACCACCAAAATCCACACATAGTAACACAAAAACATTTGCGGAGGTTCTCAATAATAATCTGTCTAAGCAACAGAGACCTCCAAAGCAGAAACGCAAGCAACCTCCATCCCCAACACAACCCAAATGACACATAGCCCACATACTCAGTGTGCCACTCAACCACAGCCGATAAGGCAAAACAACGTACCCAACACACTAGTCATAGGTGACTCTATAGTCAGGCACACTGATGTCCCACTCACCAGGCTAAACAAGGAGTAGGTTACTGTCAGCTGTCTGGTACCAGGAACTGCCACATAACCCATGCACTCAGGTCACTCCACAACAAGTACAAATATGACTCTGTCATTGTCCATGTTGGTGTGAATGACCTGAGACGTACCTCCATGGACTACATGAAAAGAGACATGGAAGAGTTCTCCAATCTTGTAGCCCAGGCAGGTATGACCCTAGCCCTGAGTAGCATTCTGCCATCGCCCTGAATGATACCGCAGTGCAAGGACAAAATGATTGACTTCAACAATTGACTAAGCTTCTGGTGTCATTCTAAGGGGATCCAGTATCTGTCTGCTTGGGATGACATGGTCGACAGATCACAATGCTTTGCCACAGATGGTCTGCACCTGTCGCCCATGGGATTTCAGATACTGGCTAAGGCTCTTGCTGCCCCTATAGTGCCTTTTTTAGGCAAGGTTCAAATAACAAATTCACCACCATAACAGGAACAGGCAAGCAAAAACTGAGGGTAATGCTACTCAATGTTAGAAGTGTAAATCTCAAAATGCACTCACTCGAGGCACTCCTTAAAATGGAGAACATTGATATCAGTACAGTGACTGAGACCTGGTTCAAGGCTCTAGAGAGCACCCCTGCACTACCAGGCTATAACTCATACCACACTTTTCGGCCATGTAACCTGGACCGAAACACCAAATGCAGAGGTGTGTCCATATTCATTAAGGATATCCACACCTCCAGGCTAGTTGCTCAGCATAATGCATCCGAGGTTATCCAAGTGCAACTAACTCTGGGCAAAATTGCAATCCAAATTGTAGCTTGCTACAGATCCCCCACCATGTCCCAGGATACCCACTCCTCTTTTCTTGATGTACTGGAAAATATTAGGGTTCAACCAAACACCCTAAGAATGGGTGACTTCAACTACCCCACCATTAACTGGGAAAACTACTCATGTACCAACTACTTAGCTCAATGCGTTCTGGAATTCATTAACTCCAATGCCCTGAATCAACTTATCCACACCCCCACCAGGGGCAACAGTATCCTAGACCTAGTCATTACCAACATGAGTGACTGGTGTTGCAAACCTGAAGTCAACTCCTCGTTGGTCTGATCCAACAATAAGCTAATCACCCTTGATATCCAAATCCAGCCCCCACCGCCCATTAAGGAAACCACAGTAAAAAAATTCTCCAGAGCCAACTTCATGCTTCTTAAGACAGAAGTGGTGAACTTCATAACACCCATGCAGATGGACAATACAGTTACAACTGCTGAATCCTACACAAATGCACTCTATAAGCACTTACATGAGTGCATGGATCGTGCTATCCCAAACAGAACCAAGACACTATCCTCCAAAAAAAGGAAGCCAATCTGGTGATCCCCTACCATAAACAAACTGTACAAGAGAAGGAAGAAACTGTTGCAAAAGAGAGTAAAATCCCATGAGTGGAGGAGCTCCCTGGTCAGCCTCAGTAAGAAGCTGAGATCCCTTATAAGATCCTCCAAAGCTAGCTCCAAAACAAAATTGCCACTAATTCTAAGGACAACCACAAAGCATTCTATAGCTATGTCAAGAATCTCGATGGCAACACCCAGATCTGTTCTGAGTTACAGCACAAAGGCATGAAAATTACAGTATTGCCAACATCCTGGCAGATAGGTTCAGTGCTAACTTTACCCCCCCCCCACCCCCTAAAGGGCCCATATCTATACAGGAAGAATGCAGAGTCCCTGTAATCACAACTACACAGGGAAAAGCTGCACTCTCTAAAGCCAAAAACACAGCATCCATGGGACCGGACAACATCCCAGGCTGCATTTTACACGAACTTCAGAACGAACTGACTCCCCACTTAAGCACCATGTTCAATAATAGCCTCACATCAGGCTTTGTGCCCACTGAATGGCGCACACCAACAGTTATCCCACTCCAAAAAGGGGGAGCCACCACTGATCCAGGGAACTATTGACCTATTAGTCTGACGAGCTTGGTCTGCATGGTCATGGAACGTATCATCAAGGAACTCATAAACAAAGACATTGGTAACCTCCAAACTCTGGATTCCACCCAGTTTGGGCTTGTGAAAGGCAGATCATGCCTCCTAAACCTGATCGACTTCTTTGAGGCAGTCACCAAAGCTGTAGATGAGGGTATGGTGGTTCACACAGCCTATCTTGACCTCGTCAAGGCTTTCAACACCATCCCCCATTCTGGAATTATAGCTAAACTCACTAAACTAGGTATAAATCCCTATGTCACAAGATGGGTTGCCAACTGGCTCACTGACAGAACCCACACTGTAAAAGTTGCAAACTCCAAATCTGACCTCAAAGCAGTGACAAGTGGAGTACCACAGGGTTCCGTCCTGGGACCTCTCCTGTTTGGTATCTACTTCTCTGAAGTACAGGCTAACATAGAAGGCCTCCGGCTAATGAAGTTCGCAGATGACTGCAAACTAGGAGCCATAGTCAAGTCCCCAAATGATGTGGACATCCTACAGAAGGGCCTCACTGAGACAGATGCCTGGTGTCAGATCCATGGCCTCAAGCTCAATGCCAAAAAGTGCAGTGTGATCCCCTTTGGTAAAAACTCTTTACCCATGAACTACCACATAGGCAGCAATTTACTTAACACCAAATGTGTGATAAGAGACCTTGGGACCCAGGTGGACAGTAGTCTCTCCTTTGATATTTACATCACCACAGTAGTCAGGAAGTCCTTCTACGTGGCACACCTCATCATAAAAGGGTTCTCATCCAGGAAAAAAGAGGTCATTTTTCCCCTCTACTCAACACTCATTAGACCCATTATAGAGTACAATGCCCCTTTTGGAATGTACCTTACAAGACATCTGCAGCAGCTGGAAAGGCCACAGAAGTACCTCAAAAAGAGGATTACTGGCCTCAAACAAATGCCCTACACTGACTGTCTCAAAAACCTCCAGCGTTACTCCGTAGCATATTGCCTACTTCGAGGTGATCTCTGCCTAACATATAAAGCTATGTCAAACCCAGAGCTGTTGGACATGCTGCTCCTAAAGAAATCCCAATCCCTCCGAGCTACACGCTCTAGGGACCTAAACCTTGTCACCACAATAAACAGGACATGCTGGAGGGATAGATTCTTGTCCCAGAGACTTCCCATACTCTGGAACAGGCTACCCATCTATGTCAAGCAAAGTTCTTCATTAGCACTCTTCAAGAAAAATCTTGATGAGTGGATGGGAAATAGGAAATATACCCTGGGGATCACTTCTGTGTCTCTGCTCGACAGTGGCACAGAAAAATAACTTTCTTGGATGGCATAAGCCAGGGAACCTTGTTGGCTAGGCTTATGTAGGCCCTTGGTCCAATAACCTAGTACCTACTTATGAACCTATGAACCCAGGAAGCAGACAAGACCTAAATAGCCAAAAATAGAAACTGGATGCATTCATTTAATACTATTGGGCATTGATCAAACTCACTAAGTAACACTGCGCTGCAGTTAACAGTTAGTCCTTAAGAATGATTAGTAAAATAAGAATGCCATGTAACTAGTCCTGTGGCAGCACATGTAAGTACAGGGCTGGAATACAAATGGTACTAGGTTTTAGTGCAGGGTGTGCAACTTTTGTTTTACTATTGTGACATTGCAGTTTATAGCAATTAACTGCAACACAGACAGCTGTTTTTCTCAACTTTTTTGTGGCAACAGCTGTAAGTGTAGAACTACTATACACATGATCCTGGGTTCAAATACAGCATAATCCATCCACTTTTATTGTTATTCCACTTCACATTATAGTCACTGTCACTTATAACACTTGACATAATGGAGCTGTTATGAATTATATGTATGAAATCTGGCACATTAGGATTGTATCAATTATCTCTGTATATATCTATGTATTGCATGACTGTGGGTATACTGTGTGCTAGATTCATGTAAGTATATTTCTGCTATCTGGACTGGCATAGCCTTCACATTTGCTTAACAAACATACACAACTGCCTGTACATCCAATAACCTTGACATTGCAACTGCTATTATGTAATGTCTCACTGCTTGGCACTGTTGCTCTCCTCTTACCATCATGTAGACGCAGTGCTTGGAGCTACCCAATGCCAAGCACTATGTTTGCACAATGGTAAACAGAGCACAACAATCTCAAACATTGTGCACACTCCGAGTAAATGCAATAACTATAACTGGTGGGAAACCATCACTCTCCATTGCTCACGATCCATGGTAGACATGGCAGGCATTTGTTGAGAAGGTGTCAGGTTTAGGGCACAGAGGTGGAGTGTTCAGGAGTCCAAGATTTTTATTGGATTCTTAGTTAAAAATCACAGTGCCAGGCTTCTGAAGGGGGACTATCCTGGCTCCCAGTATAAGTCGGATACTTGGGATAGTTTAGCCCAGGTTGTATCCAGTGCTTCCCGTATCCCATGCATTGGTGACCAATGTAGGCATCATTTTAATGACCTACAGTGGAGGAAGCAGAGGCACTGGAAGCTGTTGAAGGCTGGGGGGGGTGGAGGGTGAGAGGGGCATTTAGTGATCTAAAAGGGCACACACAAACAGGCTGCAGAACATACACACACACACACACACACACACACACACACACACACACACACACACACACACACACACACAAGCTGCAGAACACACACAGGCTGGAGAACACACACACACACACAGGCTGCAGAACACACACACACGCACACTCACACGCGCACACACACACGCACACACATACACACACACGCACACACACACACACGCGCGCTCGCGCACACAGGCAGCAGAACACACACACGCATGCACGCACATACACGCACACACACGCACACACACACACGCGCGCACACACACGCACGCACACACACACACACACACACACACACACACACACACACACACACACACACACACACACACACACACACACACACACACACACACGCACAGGCAGCAGAACACACACACAGGCAGCAGACTGATTGTTCTGAGCAGACATTGTTTAATAACTTGTTCTAGCAACACTACACGAAGCAATGCAACATGCATGAAAAGTACACCACAATGGTCTCCTTTACAATCATCTGCACTTTCATAGCAGAGCATCTGCATGTTGAAAGTCAACTGAAAGTCGATTCTCCTTTCCCAAGGTAACCATACCTAGAGGTAAGAAACCTATAGTCCTTTCCATAGGTAATCTTAACCAGTGCTACTGAAATTTTAAGGTTCTAAGACAAGGAACTACTACATATTCATTCAGCTTGCTGTTTCCAGCAGAAAATGCTGTTGAAAGAATAGAAATTACCAATCATATGCATTTGCAGTGGTACAGAAGTTTGATTTGCTGAAATTTTAAGCAAAACAACACAAAGATATATTTTACTTATATGGCCTCATGTTACAAAAGCAGGGACTAAGCTCGGAAACAATATTAAACAATATTAAAAGGACTGAAAGACAGATCTTATAACTAAGCCCTTACTAAGACAAGGGTATGAGAGAACACGATGCAACATGGTTGACGGCAAAATTAGATCAATATTAGTACCTCTAAAGAAACTGAATGTGGAAAAAAAATTACATGCCTCTAACTTAGCAAACTGGCAATGATAGGAAGTTGAAATAAAAACTACACAGGTCAAAGCCCAAAACAGGTGTAAAAAAGAAACTATAAAGAACTATTTGAAGAGTCCTGGAAAATAAATGAAGCCTTATAAGGCAAAAATAAAGATAAATTACAAAATTTTAAGTTGGGGTTCAAGGAAATGCTCATCTCTGAATATTGCAGACTAAACAATGACAGCAACAGATGTTTACTTTTGCTGCTATTGTGTGATGAGGAACATCAAAGGAGCTGCAGAATGATACATGCTGATGCAGACAAAATAAGTGTTGGAAGGAAACAGACATAATGGGAGGAAACAAAAAGATTGAGTGGTAAGCTAAGCATGTGACGCATGCTAATGACAGTAAAGACAACTGCTTCTCTTCTGAACCTGATGGGGGCTAGAAAAAAGACTACATGAGTATAAAATCTAGCATGTCTACAGGTGAACTTCTAAGAAATGGAAAAAGAAAAGTGAGCACTGCAAACTGGCCTAGCATCAACAAAATGCTGTAGACGTTTTGACTTGTTTTAAAAAAAACTAAACTCTGCAGCAAGTCACTCTATAATAAAATTGATAAAAACAATGTGTAAAGGTTTCTTATTCCCTTTCTACAGTTGTGTGGGAGGGGTCAATCAGATCCTTATCCACAGCCTGACACATAACATGCTGGGACCATTACAAACCACAAATACACTTGCTGGCCATGGAGATGAATGCCTATTCACTTGGGTTTGGGCTGACCATACTACAAAAGATGTACTGCTGTGTATCTTAATGCTTTGTGGGTTTAACAAACAAGCTCAAACCCTAATTGCCACCAATTAGCATGTTGGAAGTTGAGGGCATCCATGTAATTATTCAATTTTTTTTCAAGTATGAATTGATGGGACAGGTTTAACTGACAGTGGCATTATTCAATAGCTGCAGAACTTTTTCAAATATGTAGCTGTCACATTCCATGGTATATAAGCAATGTCTTTTTGTCTTTTCCAGGTTAGAGGTTGCCACAGCGGATCACCAGTCCGCTAATGATTGGCAGTGGATTTTTACAGTACCGAGGTGCCAGCCGGAAGCCCAACTTTCATGGAAGGCACACCCACATGCACATGCACCTACCTGCATGTCTTTATCATTTAGACAGCTGCAGGGAGGACATGCAGACTCCACACAGAAGAAACTCTGGCCAAGAAGCGAACCAAAGAACCTCTTGCTTTGAGGCAGCAACGCTAACTGCTGCACCATCATATCTAGGATGCTACTAAAAAATAATAAACTTAAAAAAAGACACACACACACACACGCACACATTTTACTTTAAAGTCCTGTTCAAGACACTTTGCAGGCAACAAAACTGTGAGGCACAAAAGGTGTTCTCCGATAACAACCGTCCGAGATTACACTGAAACCATTGCACCTTCAGACATAGAAAAATGACTGAATCATTTTTTTTTTGCTTGTAATTCCCATGTTACTGATGGGTCCGACCTAATCAATGGCACAGTATGGGTTAACACGAACAGAAAACAGACCTAAGAATTCAACTTCTGCATTTTTCCATGAAAGTTTACAACCTGGAAGACTTATGCTTGACTCTCACCTTCTAAGGGCTGGGGGGGGGGGGGGTTGCAAATGAGCTGACATGGTTCCTTTAACAGGAGCAAAGGGGCCCTAAAGATCTCACTCAGTCCAAGGATGAATGGCTCTCACACCTGGATATAAGGTTGATCTTAATTTTTTTATTGAAGCTGAGTGTCCTCATGTGTACAGGTCACCAGGAATGGGGGGCTATATTCTAAGGAAGGGGTTTCAAAAAGTAAAGGCTCTTTTAATTGTCTATATGTTAGGCATAAGCTTTACATGAGAAAGTGATAAGACACACATAAGACTGACCTACTCAAGTATTTGGCCACAAGACAAGCCTTGAAACACTTTGATTCTCTTTGTGGTGAATCACTGTAACCTCTCTAATTGCATCATATGTGTGTGTAGGTTAGACAGCAGAGTATAGTGTTCCATGACTGGTCTGATAAAAGTTATTCAAAGGGGGACAAGTTCTTGTCTCGCATGACTTTCAAGTCCCCAAAGAATCAAGTGGGCAACTCCATATGCTTTGCAGATAAAAGCAGGTATGTGTTTACCACCACTGCCTTACTCTCCTTTACTAACACTATCCTTCAGCATAAACACAATGGCTATCTCTCCTCTGCTACTTTCCTAGACCTATCTAAAGCATTTGACATGGTCCCACACAAACAACTTATCTCTGTCCTCAATAACCTATCCTTCTCACAATCAGTCACCAACTGGTTTCAGAGTTACCTGTCTGTCCGCCAACAATCCATTGTATGGCAGAATGACATATCTCCCCAACTACCTGTCTCCATAGGGATTCCCCAAGGATCTATCCTTGGACCCCTACTCTTCTCTGTTTACACCAATAATCAAGCCTCTGCCACCAAACATGGCACACTCATACAATACGCAGATGACTCAACCATCATCTGCTCAGCCCAGTCCCTACCAAAACTGCAAAAAGTCGCACAGGAAGCCTTTTCCTCTGTTGAAACCTGGTTATCCGATGCCCAATTAATACTCAACCCAAACAAAACTAAACTACTCATCTTCCAACCCACCAAACATACTCAAAACAACTCTCACTTTAACATCACAGCAAAAGACAACACCACTATATACCCAACTGAACACACCAAATTGCTAGGAGTGGAAATAGACAATAAACTAAAATTTGACATTCACATATCCATGACCATAAAAAAGTCCGCAAAAAACTAGGAGCGTTATACAGAAATAAGCAATTTCTCACCAAAGCAGCAAAGATTTCAATAGCAAATTCCCACCTTATCTCCACCCTACTTTATGCCTTTCCAATATATACCCACCTAAGGCAATGCGATCTAAACAAGCTAGAGACCTGCTACAACAAAATTGCCAAATTCGCCACAGGGGCATCCTACCGTAGTCACCACTGTCTCTCACTTGCTGAACTGGGCTGGCTTGAACTCCCTCACCTCCTTCAGTGGTATCAACTCTCACTCGCCCACAAACTAGTAAACCATCCACTAAATGTCCCATCCCTCAAGAATCTACTCCAACCCTATCGCACCACCAGCCCACTAAGATCCAGCAACAAAAATCACTTGCAGATCCCTAAAGCCAATAACTCTGCTGGTGAAACACTATTCTCTTGCACCATAGCCAAATTATGGAACTCCCTCCCACCCACAATTACCTCCGTGCCATCATGCACCCACTTCAAAACTTTACTAAAAGCGCACCTAAAAACATGCTGGCTATGCCCTTGCAATTCCCACTCTAATTTCATCCACCCCATCCAACCACTACCTTTCTTTCCACTCCACTAACTACCTTGATTATAGCAAGCTCAGATGCTCATAAGCCTAGTACTTATTATACAACAGGAACTTCTCATTGTAACAT